>NW_004949153.1:1451851-1464346 GCF_000317375.1 Microtus ochrogaster | reverse complement strand
CTGCTGAATTAATCCAAAATAGGTATTTTGAAAATATCTTCACTGCAAAATTGAAGTCAAAAGATATATTACTTTGGAAATGTGGATTTTCTCTTGTTTCCACAGGAAATCAGAGGCTGTGGGTTCATTCTGAGTTAAGAAAAATCAGGTTTGATCAGGGAAGACCACCTGAGAAATCTCTGGTTTGAACAGATAGCCCAGATGTCAGTGTTTTACATCCAGAACACATTCAAGACTCACAGCATACTCCAGATAGAACTTGTGCATAATTCTAAATGTTGTCTAAGTCCCCCATAAGATTATCAGCACCCCCAACCAGCCAGAAGTAGCCTGAAATACTACACCCACATTCCCCCCAAAAAACGCAATATAATTGTTCTTGTTTTTTTTTATTTTTATTTTATTTTATTTTTTTTTGAGAGGGAAGTGTGTTGGGACCATGGTTTGTATTCTGTCAAATATATTTTAAATAAACACTGATTGGCTAGTTGTCAAGCCATAAGTATAGGCGGGACAACCAGATACAAAGTAGAGGTGGGTCAACGAGAACAGGAGAATTCTGGAATGAGGACGCACCATTTACCCAACCACAGAATAAGCAAGATGTGACTGAGCCACATGGCTAACACATATAAGAATAATGGCTAATAATGGGCTATATAAGTTATAAGAGCTAATAAGAAGCCTGAGCTAATGGTCCAATCAGTTTTTAACTAATGTAGACTTCTTTGTAATTTTCTTTGGGACTTAATGATTGTGGGAACCAGGCAGGAGAGAAACCTCAGTCAATATCTTTACACATTCATTTTGTTTGTCAACCATGAGAAGTAACAATGAAAGTAAACTGTTCATTATCAGAAAACTACAGTAAACTCATGTCTGCTATACTATCAGTCATAAAGTTATTATTAACTCACACATCCTCTTAATAATATTTATTATACTACTTCTAAGCAGTCATGCTAATTAATCTCCTCAGAAATATAGATTATTAGACCTTTACCCATTCTCCCCTGATAGTATAATCAATGAGACATGTGTGCCATAAACAGATACAGCATGATAAATTCTATAGCAGGACTTTTACAAAGGCATATGAATATATAAACTGGCACGCTTTGAGGAAATGAAGGGAGAAGGCATCTGAAAGTAAAGGGAATTTGGTTGTGCTAAATTTTTGGTACTAGTTCAAATATATAGGAGCTGAATTTTTTCCCACAACAGTCAATAGCATGTGCAAAAATACAGAATTAGATATAACTATTTTAGAAAACAGAAAATGTTGATAACTGAATAATGAAATAAAAGGAGGACAATATTTGGGAATGGAACAAATAAAACATCAGGTTATATTTGAATGGTCATCTACAAAATAAAAAAAGTATGCATAAGAATACATGGGTCAGTCCCTAGTTCCATTTAAAGTGACTCACATCTGCAGCTCTACTTCCAGGGGACTGAATGACCTCTTTTGACCTCTGTAAGCACTTACTTTCACACAGTTTACACCAATTCATATTTGCATACATACACACAGATTACAAAACAGATTATATATATATATATATATATGTATATGTTGATATATATACATAGATTATAGATAAATAGATGGATAGATAGATACATACATACATAAGTAGATCTCAAAAATAATAACAGTAATGAAGTAACAATAAAAAATTTTACCTAGAAGTATTACCAGTCAATAATATGATAGAAAGAAAATAAGGAGAGTCAGAAAAGTAGGCAAAATGCTCAAAGGTTGGATTTGTGACAAATGCTCATGTTAGTCCACAGGATTGTTTCTATGTTGAGTTTGGAGAATCTCTAGAATTTCCTGTTGATAGGGTAATATTTGCAACCTAGTTGCAAATAAAGTATTTTATCACTTTCTCCATTTTTGCCAAATAACCACCACCACCAAATATAATCAGCTTATCTGCTTTAGTACAGGTGCAAAAATATAACCAGGCTTGATGACCCATGAATCCCTTCATCCGAGGACGTTAAGCCAGAAATGTTGACTGAATCTATAGTTCTGAGAGTTGGTTCTATTCCTCTCTCAACACTCTGAGAAAGTACTTTTCATGCATTAATTTTAGGGTTTATCTATGAATTACTTTTAAGAACATTTTTACACATTTTTATTCCCAAAGAATTTGCCGACTCTTTTTTGCTATTAAAATCACCCTTATCTCTTAATTTATTATGCTGCCTAGCTAATATATTAGTCACATAAATATACCCCAACTCACATTTCCTCTTTGTAAGAACCCGATTCTGGATTAGTTTGATACTTTGTGATAGGTGTATATAGAAAAAAATGCATGAGAGTAGGTGGCTGAACACATTTAGGAAAGAAAAGTACGATTTTCAATAATATTTTGTGCTTTAAACTGCATATATTAGAAGCATATATGTGATCTCTGTATACATGATATGAATCTTCTCATTAAAAATTAATAAACCAAATTAGAATTTCAATGAAGATAAAGGAAAATTGGTAGGCTTTATTGTATGCAAGCCTTCAGGAATAATTAAAAATTACATTTGAGGAAATTTCAAGCTAGAACGTGTTACATAAATAAACACAGAATTCTTTTAAAGGAGAAGACAAGTTGGTATCCAGGGAAATTTAATATGATGTGAGTCATTTCCTTAATTCGTTAATCCTTAATTTGTGGGAAGATAATTTTATGCTCTATTATAAATTTGCTTTTTATGTAATTAATGATGAAGAAACTACTGTGATGATTTAGATCATTATTCATTATAGTCATCAAAAATAACATTTTTGTAGTAATTTTACCAACACACTATGGCAGATCAGGTATTGCTTAGTGCATGGTGACTCTGTTTCTATATAATTCTATTACACACACACACACACAAGAAACACTATAATACAAATTATTATATTAAACATGAGATTACATTTTATATTTTGTATAGGAAAATAATAAATGTGTCATCAACATAATTACAAGTGGATATGTTCATAATACTTAACTGTGCCAGAATAAAATGTCTAAATTAGGTCACTTAAGCTTCAAAAGTCCTCAATCAATTAAGTGTAAGAGTTTCACACTGTATCAACTGAAATTTGAAAAAAAAAAAATTTGTTGAAACACTAGAAGCAAGATTTCTATCAAACCAGAGAAATACTAATATATGTTTTAGCTTAATTTAAAGTAAAATATTCCTGTCTTTTATAAAAATTCTTCTGATCATGAAAAATATACATAATTTAGATGTATAGTTATATCCATATTTTTCTTATCAAACATTCATTAATGTTATTCACAACATATAACATTTTTAAGACAAGATAATTTTACTTTGGATAATTAAAAGTTCTGTATGCATTTATTGCAATTTATTTATTTATTTTGTGTGAGAGAAAGAGAGAAAGAGAAAGAAAGAAGAAACACCTGTGCACATACCTGTGCAGTGCTGCACTTGTGAAGGTTAAAGACAATGTGCAGGTGTCAGTTCTTTCATTCTAAGATGATGTGAGTGAGTCTCAGGGATATACTTCTGATAAATAGAATTTATAATAGGTACCTGAATTGTATTTATATTGACAGTGTATCTCAGAAAAGGATCTTTGAGCCTTTGCTCCTGGAGTTATGGAAAGTTGTAAGCTAAAATGTATATCCTGGTAACTAAACACAAATTCTCTGAAAAGGAAGTCAGTACTCTTAACTGCTGAGATATTTCTCCAACCACAACTGCTGCTATTACAGAGGATCCATAATTAGTATCTAGCATCGACATAGTTGCTCACAATTGTTTATAAATCAAGTTCTAGGGTCTCTACAATTCTATTCAGGCTGTGGGTACCAGGAACCAAAGTGGTTCACAAAAATACATGTAGACAAACATTCATTTGTATTTTATATATTTAATAAAATAAATCAATAAATTTAGATTAAACAATAGGTAGGTTAGTAAAAATATAAGGGCAGGATGTACTGAGGCCATTGTCATGACTAGCCTTTCTTGTTAAAGCTATATTTCAAAAAAAAAAAGAAAAAAACAAAACAAAAAGCCGGGAAGTGGTGATGCACACCTTTAATAGCCGCACTTGGGAGGCCAAGGCAGGTGGATCTCTGTGATTTCGAGGCCAGCCTGGTGTACAAAAGCTAGTACCAGGACAGGCACCAAAAACTACAGAGAAACCCTGTCTCAAAAATCCAAAAATTAAAAAAAAAAGATAAAAATATATTTCAAGATGACTTCCATCTTTCTACACCTGAAATCTTTTTTTTTATTTAATTTTTGAGACAGGGTTTCTCTGTAGCTTTTGGGGTTGTCCTGAAACTAGCTTTTGTAGATCAGGGTGGCCTCAAACTCACAGAGATCTGTTCTTGGGGTTTCTGTCCTTTCTGATGGAGGAAGGCCATTGGTTAATTAAATAAAGAAGCTGCTTGCCCTGATAGGTTAGAACGTAGATGGGAGGAGTGAACGGAGCAGAATGCTGGGCAGAAGAGGAAGTGAGGTCAGACTCGACAGCTCTCCTCTCGGGGGCAGAGGCCTCAGAGAGACATGATGCTCCACTCTTGTGGGCAGAGGCGAGAGCTCTGCTCTCTGAGGCACACGCGATGAAGCTCCGACCCAGGATGGACGTAGGCTAGAATCTCCCTGGTAAGCCACCTTGTGGGCTACAGCAGATTATTAGAGATGGTCTAGTCCAGGTGCGCGAGTTAGCCTAGAAGAGGCTAGATAGAAATGGCCAAGCAGTGATTAAATGAATACAGTGTCCATGTAATTATTTCGGGGCATAAGCTAGCCAGGCGGCCAGGGTGCGGCTGGGGTGCTGGGGACGCAGCCCCGCCACACCTATTACAATAGATGGCGCCCAACGTGGGGCTCGAACCCACGACCCTGAGATTAAGAGTCTCATGCTCTACCGACTGAGCTAGCCGGGCGGCCGGGGTGTGGCTGGGGTGCTGGGGACGCAGCCCCGCCACACCTATTACAACACCTTTCCAGTTCCCACATCGTTAAGTCCCAAAGAAATCACACAGAGGTCTACATTAACTATAAACTGGTTGTCCCATTAGCTTAGGCTTCTTATTAACTCTTAAAACATATATATTAGCCCATTATTTTTGTCTATGTTAGCCATATGGTTCAGTACCTTATTCAGAGAGGCAGTCACATCTTGCTTCTTCTGTGGCAGGGCAAGTACTGTTGAGGAATGGGCTTTCTCCTTCCCATAATTCTCTGTTCTCATTTACCTGCCTCTAATTCCTGTATGGTTGTCCTGCCAATACTTCCTGCCTGGCTACTGGCCAATCAGCATTTATTTAAAATATAATTGACAGAATACATATGATTCTCCCACAACACTTCTCCCTCTTTTTTTTTTAAAAAAAAAAAAAAGGAAAATATCCTTAGTCCATTTTTTGCAATTGTGGGCATAGTTTTCCAGGCTAATTCCAGCTGATTTGAGGCAAAGATAATCTTATGGGTCCTAAAAAGAATTTAGAATTATGATGAAGTCCTGACTGGAGTATCCTGTGAGGCTTGATCATCACAGGCAGCATCCTGAATCTGTTCTGGATGTAGAACTCTGACATCTGGGCCATCTGTTCCTACCAGAGATTTCTCAGGTGGTCTTCCTTGATCAAACCTTATTTTTTTTTAACTCAGAATGAATCAATAGCCTCTGATTGCCTGTGGAAACAAAAGCAAATTCTCTTCTCCAAAGTAACATATCTTTTGACTTCAATTTTGAAGTCAAGGTATTTTCAAAATATCTATTTTGGATTAATTCAGCAGCATTTATAAATAAATATCTTCTAGCAGCTGTTGCTGTTTTCTCAGCATTCAAACAATTCAAAGAGAACATAATAACATACAGTATGCAGATTCTCTGTGTCTTTTTCATCTTTATGTGGCTTTATTTTAACCTCTATTCCTTTTATTTTTAATTTTTGGCTTTTTGAGACAGGGTGTCTCTGTGTGTGTTTCATTGTCCTGGAACTCCCTCTGTAAGCTGGGATGTCCTTGAACTCGTGGAGATCTGTCTGCCTCTGTTTCCCTAGTGCTGGGATTAAAGGTGTATGGCACCACACCTTGAATTTACAGAGATCTGTCTGCCCCTGTCTTCCAAGCTTTGGGATTAAAGGCATGTGCCACCACACCCAACTACTATAATTCTTTCAATTTTATTTTAAGGACCTTAACCGTTTTCTTTTCTCTCCCAAGCCTGCATATATATTTTAACACACTGTAAAATATTTAGAGGTTTTCTTTGTCTTTGAATCTCTCTTTACTGTACATCTCTCTTTTTCTGACCACATGAGTCTTTAATTTGCTAAGCAATATGTGTAAGATTAAAGCCGTGGCTTTGATGGCTGGATCCATCCCATTCTTTAGCTTTCTGAGATTCAAGCCTCATGGCAAGGTACTGGCTGTAGCCATGTTTATTGCCACAATTATATGGCATTTCAAGGTCCCTGCCAGCAAGCAAGCTGCAGCAGTGTGCTCACAACTCACATACAAATGCTTTGTAGCTATAAGTCCTGCCTCAAAAAGTCAGAGTTTGAGCTTTCAGGATGATCAAGAAAGCCTGAATTTTAAAATGGCACAGCATTTTTTCTGCTATGGCTGAAAACCATAAAGCATGTGGTCAGCTTTTAATCAACACCAATTCAGTATTTTGTGGAAGAACATTTTAAAAGAGCTGCAAGGTTTTACAGCTAAAGCTGAGTTAGTAAGACTCTCTTAAATGAGACAGACTTGCCTCTAGCAAAGAGAGCCCACCTCAGAAAATGCTGCTATCAATAAGCTATTCTTAACTCTATTTTTTTAAGTCTAGAATTATTTCCCAAGCTTTGTCAGCATTTATGTGGTTGCAGTCATCCACACAATGGGTACTATTTGTTTTCAGGGTTTCTGTCCTGCCTGGCTCCCACATTAGTAAGTCCCAAAGAAATCACACAGAGGTCTACATTAACTATAAACTGATTGGCCCATTAGCTTAGGCTTCTTATTAACTCTTATAAGCCCATTATTCTTATCTGTGTTAGCCACATGGCTCAGTACCTTATTCAGAGATATAGTCACATCTTGCTTTTTCTGTGTCTTGGCAAGGTCTGCTGAGGAATGGGCTTCCTCCTTCCCAGAATTCTCCTGTTCTCATTGACCTGCCTCTACTTCCTGTCTGGTTGTCCAGCCTATGCTTCTTACCTGGCTATTGTCCAGTGTTTATTTAAAATATGATTGACAGAATACAGACCATTCTCCTACAGCAGAGATCCACCTGCCTCTCCTCCCAAGTGCTGTGATTAAAGACAAGACCCACCACCACCCGGTTCAACATATGTAGTCCAGGCTGGCCTGAAGCTCAGATCCTCCTGCCTCTTCCTCTACCAGCCTGCACCACCAGAGCTAACTGAAATCCTTTCTATTTCAGATAGTAAGGCATAGTAATCAAAGAAGGGATTAACCTAACATCAATTATAAATTGTTCATTGAAATTAAAATAGATAACATTTTTTAAATACAGAAATAAAATACTAAAATGACTACAGTATTTTCTATTGTTTTGTAGCTTTCTATTTTGAAGCTTTTTGCATTTAGGTTTCATTTTTATTATATTATTTTATTGAGCAATACATTTTTCTCTGCTCCTGATCCTTCCTTTCCACTTCCCTTCAACCCTCTTTCATGGTCTCCATGCTCCCAATTTACTCAGGAGGTCTTGTCTTTTTCTACTTCCCTTGTATATTAGGTCCATGTGTGTCTCTCTGGGTCCTCATTGTTGTCTAGGTTACCTGGGATTGTGAACCATAGGCTGTTTTTCTTTGCTTTATGTCTAAAAGCTACATATTAGTGATTACTATGATATTTCTATTTCTGGGTCTGGGTTACCTCACTCAATATGATGTTTCTAGATACCTCCATTTACCTGGAAATTTTAAGATGTCATTTTTTACTGCTATGTAGTACTCTGGTATGCAAATATACCACATTTTCCTTATCCTTTTTTATTTTTTTTTATTTTTTTGTTTGAGGAGCATGTAGATTGTTTCCAGGTTCTGGCTATTATAAACAATGCTGCTATGAACATAGTTGAGCACATGTCCTTGTGGCATGATTGAGCATCCTTTGGATATATAAACAAAAGTGGTATTAAGGGGTCTTGAGGAAGGTTGTTTTCTAATTTTCTGAGAAATTGTCATACTGATATCCGAAAGGGCTGTACAAGTTTGCACTTACACCAGCAATACAGGAGTGTTCCCTTTACCCCACACCTCTCCAGCATAAATTGTTATCAGTGTTTTTTATCTTGCCCATTCTTATAGGTGTAAGATGGAATCTCAGAATCATTGTGATTTGAATTTCTCTGATGGCTGTGGATGTTGAGCATTTTCTTAATTATCTTTCAGCCATTTTAGAAATCTCTGTTGAGATTTCTGTGTTTAGGTCTGTAGGCAAACTTCTTAAATAATAACTCTGTGCTATCACTATATGTGTGCAGTTTTTTTCTCTTCTGAACATAAACAAACAAAAACAGCACAGCTCTGTAGAAAAAACTAAGGTACCATTTAAGAGAACATGGAATGCAATGCTTTACAAATACTGTTTGTATATTATATAACATACAATGTTATAGTACTAAATCCTTGCTTTTGAGAAGTATACTAGCTTCATCACAAATTGCAGTGAATTTAGTAGATGAAAATAATATCCATTTAAATTTTTTAATCACTCTAAGAAAATGTGTCACTTCTGTAATCACAGTTAAAAAAAATCTCAAGATTAATGATCAAGATGCTTGTTGGGCTAATGTGTTAGTTCTAGAATGAAAGTCAACTTTGGCTTCCTTATAGTTTTCAGTAAAATTCAGTTATATATGGTAGTAGAATCAATCTTCAAAGCAGCGACCTTTATTTACCAACATGCCACTACTGAGATTTCTTCACATTGGAGCCTCCAATATAAAAACCAGAAGTAATATGTTACACTTTCTTCATGGTTCATGTCTATTCATAATTTTCCTTCAGTAATCAATACAACAAGGTTCTATTATTTCAGAATCTCATATGGTTGCATTGGGTCCATCTAGATGACCAGGGAGCCATTTTCTTTAAGATCAATTTGTGCCATATTTTTTAACACAAACATGACATTGATCTTTCTCTACAGTTTGCTTTTGAGAATTGAAGTGAGATATTCCTGAGACATCATTTTAGAAATTATCTTCAATAAAAGCACAAAGAAACTATATGTGGCATTTTTACAAAAGATATTTCTGTTACAAGACATCTGAGATTTGAATATAAATGAATCATACATGTAAACTGTAAAGAAATGTTATGCTGAAGGTCAACTTCAAGTGCATGAAGATCCCATTGTTTAGGTGTGTTTACCATCACCAATCCTAAAACTACCAGGTGGGTTTCCGTAGGTATGCAATATAGTAGGGACCTTTGGAAATTTGTTTTAGTCAGTATATGAAAGTGATAGAATCATTGGCAAAAGCTAAATTTTATTCCAAATAATTTATTGAAATGAAATATAATTTAAGATGAACAGTATGAATGGAAAGTTTGACAAGGAAAAGAATCAATCATAAGAAAAATCTGTGCTTTTGGATGTACACACATGCACATATTTCACATATGTGTCTAAGTTCCTATGAGTGAACAGATGAATCATATTTAGACAACAGTTATTAATGTACTGAAATTTGCTTTTTACCTTCACATCTGTAATCAATCTTAGGAAAAATAGAATTTAAAGGAAATATAATATTTCAAAATGTGAATTACTAGTTGGGTTTTTGCTTAAAAAATATACAAGAAAAACTCTATAAGAAGGCAGGTTTAATTAGGGTTGTGGCTTGTAGAATAGAGGTCTCTAATTCAAAAAATCAGAGAGCTCAGGCTGGAACAAATAGAGGACTAGAAAAGTGCAAAGGGAAAGAAGAATTAAATGTTTCCTTTCAGTCCTGAGGTTGGATACTGCAAAGATACTTAGGGCATGCTAGACTAAGGAATATTAGGTGGTATTAAAACATCTTTGGTGGCCAGTAATGTTTGAATTGATAGGGTAGGGAGAGTAAAAATCTGGAAAAATATGGTGATTTTGTTCTGAAAACTAAATGACTGTAGGTTTTTAGAATTTTCATTTTCTTGTTTACCCAAAATGGAGAAACTCAGCAAAATAGCAGGTCCAAAGTTACCAACAAGAATTATAAGAAAGATACATCTAAGCAAGGTTATAGACTAATTTCTTAAGAGAATGTGATATTATTCTACAATACTCACAACACACAAAACATCACACACATAGCAAATTAAGATGATCCCTGTACATCTATTCTCTGGTAGATTATGTGTTGAGGGGGTTAGTGTATATGTGTTTAAATTTTTCTTTCTTTTATTCAGACTCTGGAGCAAATATCACATGATAGCCATTCATTCTTTTCTTAACCTAATATTGCCATTCTTAATCTTAGTCATCTAGTTTCCTGTCTTTTACTATTTACTTTTATCTGACACAACATTATGGTTTTGATTATTTTCTGATCTGCATATTAACAGTGTAAACTCCATGAAGCAAGGAAAATCCTGTCTTGATTCAAATATATTCTGAGGAAGAAGAGTAGTGCAGTGACCATAGTAGACATTTAATATTATATTCAATTTCTTCATAATAAGAGTGTATTTATGAAGAAAATATTTCTATGGATTATAGACTGTTGTATTAACTAATACATAGGTATCTTTTAAAAATAATTTAATTTTTAACTATTATTATTATTATCATTATTATTATTACTATTATTATTTTACCAAGACAGGGTTTCTCTGTGTAACAAGTCTGGATCTCCTGTAACTAGCACTTGTAGAAGAGGCTGGCCTTAGGACTCACAGAGATCTCCCTGCCTCTGTCTCCTGAGTGCTAAAATTAAAGGCATGCACCATTACCACCTGACTAACTAACATTTTTTCTCAATAAGTTTGAATTCATAAAAGATATGCAATTATTCAGTTGAGTATAAAATGTAAGCAGTGGTTTTATGTCAATTATTGAGCAGAACTAAACAGGAATATAAAGACAAAGTAATAAGGTTTTTCTATTTTTTTTTGTTCTGCTTCAAGGTGCTAAATATTCTAGATTAATTAAAATGTTTTTGTTCAAACCATATAAGTTCATTATAAAATTGTTTTAACTATAGAATAAGCTATTTTTACTACCACCAAAGTCACCGATAAAATTGCGGCATGTCAATATTTTCAAGAACTGAAAGGGAGATATTTTGTGATAAATGCAATTATTTTGAAGAAACAGCACCTTAAATGGTACTCCCTAAACATCAAAGTGAGAAAAATTAACCTACAAAATAATTTGCAATTCATGGAAACATGATTTTGATGATACAGTTGGTTCACTGTTTTGTGTGCCTTTCAAAAGATGTGTGACAAAACTACTATTACAACCTAATAATGGGAATTGCTGCTGAAGTAATGCTATTCTACTCCTCATTAGAGGAACAAAATATGACAGTACACTTGAATTCTCCACATCTGAGGGCTACCATTAATATCCATGAATATATTAATGAATGTCTTCATCACTCTTCAGTGCTCCAGGATACCATGCATGCTGTGTACAGTATAAAATAAGGGATAATTTTAAACACTTAAGTTTGTTATTACATGCATAATATATTTATTATCTTCTAAAAACCATGTTTACTGTATTTAACACTGATATATTAACGTTAATAGTTTGTTTTTGATATTAAGCTTTTTGTTTGGCTGTGAAAGTGTTTTAAAAATCACCTTGATAAATGATAATATGAGATGAAACTACAAATAATCAGTTTATGATGAAAAACAAATTATGAGACCTGGAAGATAAATGAATTACAACACATCTGTACAATCTGAAAAGGTGAACTTTGTTTTCATGCTTTCTGCTCAGGATGTCACTTATGATTAAGAGTGAACATACAATACCGCAGCATTAAGCAAAATTAAACTAGTCTAGACAACCAAAATTATCTCACTGAGATAACTCAGGAGAAAACAGTCTTTATTACATATTTAGACTAGGCATGTGTACCAGATTCATTGGAATAGCCTAAACAAGAGAATTGTGCCTATTAGGAAGGAAAGGTTAATTCTTTTGCAACCACTATGTAATACCATAAATGGGGAAGTCTAAGTTGACTATGTCCAGCCTAGCAGAATTTTCTCATATATTGCAGAATACATTAAAACAGTTTTTCTGTCACTGGAAGCCACAATTGTTATAACTTTCAAAATCAGAGCTATGAAATGATTAAACCTAATATAGAGGAAATACTTCAGTGATTTCCAAGGTAATTAAATATAAATAATATATTTTTATGTCATATGTATTTACAAAACATCATATATTTTAAATGATATTGTGAACACTAGCATTTTGCTTATACTCTCTAATATTGTAGTAATAAGAGTGGTGGGGCTGCGTCCCCAGCAC
>NW_004949153.1:1440030-1444166 GCF_000317375.1 Microtus ochrogaster | reverse complement strand
TCAGGGCCAAGCAGTTTCTTTATTGCTTAACCAATGAAATCAACAGATTGAGATATGACACTCCCACATCATAATATATTGCAATTAAATGTTATTTAGCACAAATGGATATGAACATTTCACTGTCAAAATATCTCTGCTTTGTAATATCCTTTAGGATTTCGTAGAGCATTCATGGAAAATAAAGTGTATATTAACTATTAAAGAGAAATTACATAGAATATTTTAAATAAAGATAATTTCATAAAGAAATGTTGCTTACAATCTACTTACCATGAGATAAAGCAGCTTCCATATTTTGTCTATGAAACTAATGGAAGAGTATATTTTTAAATATTTTTATTCCAGTTATTATTTGCTTTGAGTAATTTACTCATATCTCATCACATTGTACCCTCATTGGTGACAAATACATCAGAAGATGTAGTAGCTTTTTAAAAGTTCTGTCATCTCTTACTTACCTTTTGCATGTAATTTCTGCCACTAGGAAACAAACAAAGGGGTCTGAAATAGATAAGAGCAAGTAAAATAAAGCAATGAAAACTGAACAAAAATAATTTTTAATTTACATGAGAAATACCTGTACGAATTTGATAGTCTATAATATCAATCAATAAAGTGACACATTTTTGCAATGTTGCTATTACAGAGTACCTTTATAGCTATAGTTAGGAACAAAATAATTTGTTTTTCTATAACTGCCTGACATGCATGCATGAAACATGAGAATTTATCTCCCAGTATCAATATCATTACTCCTTCACATATCCCAAGACAGTGAAATGACTGGCATGTATGAGATTATTTTTGGTATAACAAGTTTTTTTCAAATCTACATAACTAATCCTTTCAGAGTTAGCAGAGTCTGATGGGGTTCACCTTGTGTTGGAAAAAAGTTCAGATCAAAGTTGCAGTAGAAATGAGGTTAGTTAAACTACCATGCCTTTGGCAAAGTATTCAAGACAAAGTGTTTCAATTATCATATTTTTAAATGATTGCCTGAGTTCAGGAGATGGCTAGTTCAGGCATTTTATCCACTATTTCTAGGAGTCTTAGCTGGGGTCACCCTTGTAGCTCTTCATAGTTATGCTAGCAAAAGGTATCTTCCTAACCCCCAAATGATACCCCATTAAAACATTGCTTTCATTACTCTGATGCTCCATCCCACCCCCAACATACCCAATTTGAAATATTTTCCATGTTGAGTTTCCTCAGCCAGCCTTGATGCAGGCAGAGAAGTTTGGTCCTGCCTCAACTTGGTATGTCACCCATGGGAGGCCTGCACTATTCTGAACAAAGACAAAAGAGTAGGAGTTGGAGGAGTGCAGGGGAAGATTAAGGGAACAGGAGTAGAGGAGAAAGGAAAAACTATAATTGGGATATAAACAATTTTAATTAATTAAAAACATGATTGCCTTAAAGTAAGAATAAACAGCAACAATAAAACATACCTAGCATGATATCTACTATTGCCTTTGTGAGATGAGGTCTGTGATGTAAAAACTGTCCCTTAAGTATCTACTCAACTAGAGTTTGAGTACATTGACAAGTTAATGTAAACTAATACAGTACCACTTCTTCAAATTCTAAAGCTATAACATAAGTATAAATTAACAGAAACTTTAGATTCTGACATTGTGATGGGTACCTTAAATTATCAATCTAACACAGTCTAGAATCACCTTGTAAGATACCTGTACCTATGTCTACTGGGAATTATCTTGATTTAACTGAAGTGGGAAGAACCTCCCATTGTGAGAGGCACCATTTCAATGAAAGCAACTATAGGAGTGGAGAAAGCAATTTGAGCATAAACACGTAGGGGTTTGTTTTCTTTCTTCTCTAGATGGTGAATGTGATTTGACTAGCTATTTAAAGTTCCTGACACTTTGATTTCTCCAAAATAATGGGATATATCTGGAATTGTGAGTTAAAATAATCACTTTCTTTTTTAAGTTACTTTTGTAGGTCTCTTTATCAGAGCAAGAGAAATGAAATTAAGAAAAGTCAGTATCATATTCTCATTTATCGATTATTGTTAGGATTTATGGAAGCTTATGTAGCTTAAACACATTGATTCATAAATTTCTATTAATTTTTATTCCACAAAACTATATAATAACTTTACGGGTGGCATTTAATGACACACAGAAAAATTTTCAATTGTCAATCATTTTACAGTATAAAAATTAATTTCTTCCATAGATTAATTTAGTTATCCTTAAAGATTCGAAGATCTGATTTTAAACTATAATTTATAGCTACTTTATTGTGATATTATTATTATTTCTAATCTATTACAATTATTTTTGCTTAGAAAACACTTATTATTTTATGATCAAGAAAGCAAAGCCATGCCATTGAATTGTTCTCATTTTGTACTAAAACATGATGTGATTTTTTTAAGTATATGGAGACTTTTCCTCCTCTAAATTTTTTATAAAATTCTTTGTCAAAAATTGTCTTCCATGGTATGAAGAATAGATCCCCATAAGCCAACAGAGGGAGGAGTTTAGTCCCACATTAACTTGATAGTCCATGCTTTATTGTTATCCGTGGGAGGACTTCCCCTTTCTGAATAGAAACAGAGGAGGAGTGAATTGAGGGGAAGGGGTACAAAGGGGAAGTAAGGGGAAAGAATGGAAGGTGAGGAGGGAAACATAACTGCAGTCAGGATGTAAAATAAATGAAATTAATAAAAATTGTCTACTTTCGAACAATACTCTAAAAAGCTAAAGATTTGTCATTCAAAATGGCTTAATAAAAGAGATTGGCCAGTAGCCAGGCAGAAAAGTATGTGGAAATGACAACCAAACAAAGGATGATGGGAAGGAAAAGGGGAGAGTCTGGAGATGGCAGCCAGATGGAGAAAGAACAAGATGGTCATGCCATACTGAGAAAAGGGATAGCAAAATGGTAGAATGTAAATAAGGGACATGGTTTAAATTAAAATTTATGAGCTAGTTAATAATAAGCCTGAGTTATTGGTTGAGGATTTATAGATAAAATTAAGCCTGTATGTGGTAATTTGAGAATTGGCTGCCAGGTATCTGGGACTCAGCAGCTTGGAGACAGGAAACCTCTGCTAACAATTGTCTCCAAATTTCTAAAACCTCAATTCACGAATTAGTGAAAAATTGCTATTATTAATCAATAGGAAAAGTACAGCAAGATAAATAGTTTTCAAAAGACTGACCTCCAGATGAGTGATAGGGAATCCCACATGGAAAGGCCATAGAGTTACTGACTGGAAATTAGCTTTTTTTCTGACTGTATTTCTTTCTTGACTGACTTCATCTCTCCCCTAAGAGCTTCATTTCTTCCCTAACAATAGCTTTGGGTGTGTCCCACAGCTTGTATGCTTTCTATCATCTACCGACCTCATATATCTGTGAATAGTCTGGAAATGACTTCATTTAACTCTATAATTTTGATATATTGATGTGGGTGTCCCTTCTGTATGTTGTGATTACCATGATAATGTAACGTTTAATAAAGAAATTTATGTTAATAGAAAATCATCTATAATACTCAAGCATCTAGTCATGTTACATAGGTTTTCTATATGTATTTCAGATAGACATGTATTCTTCAAATCTTTCAAAGACTAGAGAATATGGTATTTAAAATTTTTAAGAACTTAGGACTTTTTGTGATAGAGAGACACATCTGCTCATGGCAGCACCAATTACTTCAAGAGGAAGATGAACATATAAGAGGCTCCTCATGGAGTTGGATAGGCATTTGGGGAAGAAACTTCTATTGCCTGGACTGCTGAACTAGACATGCAGGACCCACAGAAAAATGACTACTGAACTTGCCTAAAGGTAAGATGATCCTTTGGGGTTCTTGCACCATGAAAGAATCTGTCAGATGTTCTGAAAGACACAGATGAAAGTGACTGACAATATATATGACTGTCTCTGAAATTTCCTGTTTCATGGATAAGTGTGTTGGAGACTATGGGCCTATAGGCTAAAGACGGGATTCCTCAATGATATAAAAGAACTTTGGGTGAGTGTTCAGGCAGTGAGATGTCTCTTGTTTACTTAGGTATTATTATGTCCTACTGGAGTCTCTGATGGAGTTGAAATATTTACAGTTATAGTTTTCCTTAGTTATGATAAAAGATAAGG
>NW_004949153.1:1438842-1439380 GCF_000317375.1 Microtus ochrogaster | reverse complement strand
AAACAAGTGACCTCCTTCTAACAATATATATAATATATACTGGGTTCCTTGAGTTTTCCCACAGCTGCCTTTGGAGAGGGCAACCTTAGTTTGTCCATGCTCTACTATTTACCCCTAGAAATACAGGAAAAAGTGATGGATTCCTTAACCCATCACACAAAAAAAATTTCTTCTTGCTCAGGTGTCAACCTAAACAACTGCCAACATTGGTCTTTGAAATTTACACTACATAGACATAGTTTTCCCCTTTGATCTAGCCACTGTGGATGTATTCTCTAGGTCTGAGAGGTCCTCTTTAATCAGCTAACATTTGGACAACACTCTTACTCAGACCAAATGTCACAGGATTTGTTGCTTATTTACATCGGTTACCTAGATACCCAATACTCCCTCCACCCAGTGGGAAAAAGTAAGAAGATGAATAAAAGATGGATCCTGCCTTTCTCTTGGCTTCTAATGAAACTTTTTAGCTCTTCACTTAGACATTTAAGAATATAGCATAGCACAATAATTCCCTCCTTAAGCTCCCCTAATACCT
>NW_004949153.1:1431189-1438742 GCF_000317375.1 Microtus ochrogaster | reverse complement strand
ACACACACACACACACACACACACACAAACACACACACACACACACACAGACATATACACACACACGCACACACACTCTTTCTCTCTCTCTTAATTACCCCCCCTTAAGAGTTCACAAGGGCCTTCACAAACCATTAACACTTTGATATATTAAGTAGGCTGACAGTTAAAGCTTTGTGTGAAAATCTTTATCTGCCTTTTATGATCCTGAAGGAAATCCAGCCCTGATGTGGGATTCCCCTATGTATGCTGTGAATATGTTTTATTTCCATTAGTTAATAAAGAAGTTTCTTTGGACCTATGGCAGTGGAGAATAGTGCAAGAAAGGGATTCCAAGTAGAGATAGAGGAAAAAATAAGATGAAGTCAGAGAGGCCATGTAGCCACTGCAGAAGAGAGAAACCGAATGGAACCTTACTGGTAGGCCACAACTACATGGCAATGCACATATTAATAAAAATGGGTTAATTTAAGATATAACCAGGTCATAAATATATCTAAGCTATTGATTAAGCAGTGTTGTAATCAATACAGTTTCTGTGTGATTATTCATTTAAGAATGAAAGAACAGCACCAGCCTACACAGCCTGTACCTTGCTATTGCCAGAGAATTTTTGATTGTGTCTGTATGTACATATAAACTAGAAACTTTTTAGCTATCCAGAAAAATAAATGGGACATGAACAGAAGATGTGTGTGTATGGATTAATTTCTTTTATGCACTAATCACTTTAGCCAGTTCCAGCACTTGCTATAGTGTTCCTACTGGATCCTATAAGGTTTGGGACCTGGTACCACCAATAATCATTGATAAATATTATTTCAGGAAACTTCAAAACATTGTTGTATTAACACTTCTTTATACTGATAGTCTTCTCTAAAACCTGATCTTCCCTGCCATGTGGAAATATATCTTCAAAATGGTAGCCAAAATAAACTCTTTCTTTTCTGAGTTATTTTCACCAGGGAATTATATCACAGAAACAAGAAATATAGGCAAGAGAAGCCCCAAAGTTTTATTATGAAAAGCTTTCACTTTGGGTATTCTGTCTACTCCAAGTATCTAAATCCTGCCCTATCAAAAAGCCAAGGCAGTTTCTTTATTAACCAAAGAAAATAACACATAGACAGATTAACCTCCTCCATCGTTTCTCCTTTTTCTGTTAAAACAAAAAAGAAAGGCTTTCACTTTAACATAGTAAAATTACATATAGTAAAACAGTTATAAAGCAAGAATTACAGTTACAATATTTATATCTATTTTATCTTTTATCATAACAAAGGAAAACTATAACTATAACTACCTATCTATTCTGCAACTCCATCAAAGACTCCAGAAGAATACAATATTACCTAAGCAAACAAAAAGTAAACAACTTCCAAAACTTTAGAAATGACAGAGACATCTCACTGCCTGTAGAGTCACCCAAAGTTCCTCTGTACCGTTGGGGCATCCATCTTTGGTCTACAGGCCCATAGTTTCCAGCATACATTTCCACAAAGCAGGAAATTTCAAAGGCAGTTCAGTCACTATCTGTTGTGTCCTGCAGAATGTCTTGCAGACTCTTTCATGAATCAGGAACCCTGAAAGATCATCTCACCTTTAGGTAAGTTCAGTAGTCCTTTCTCTGTGGGTTCTCTGTGTCCAGTTTATGCAATAGTCCAGGCAAGAGCAGTTTCTTGCCCAAATGGCTAACCAACTCCATAAGAAGCCTCTCCGATGCCCATCTTCTTCTTGAAGTAGATTGGTGCTGTCAGGAGCAGACATGTCTCATTGTAATGAAAAGCCCTAAATTATCAAAACATTTAAAGTGCCATATTCTGCAGTCTTTGAAAGATATGAAGAATGCCTATCTAACTGAAATACATCTCTATATATCTAGAAAATCTAATGAACATGACTATAAACTGTATTATTATCGATGATTATCCATTAGCAACCTATATTTCCTAATTATACATTACATTTTTTAAATGAACTACACAATCACAATACCTTAATCAAGATCAGAAATATATATACTTTTAACAAAATTGACCTTAAAATCCATACCAATGCAAATCACTCATATCTATATCATATCCCCCTTTTAATGTAAAAGAACATTTATAAACAGTACTTGGGAATATGGGCACAGCTCTCCTTTCCAAGATAGACACAGGTTAAGATCCTTCCCAGTAAGCCACTACCTCGTGGTGCTACACAGATTACTAAATATGGGTTAAAGCAAAATGTGAGAATTAGCCAATAAGAGGCTGGAACTAATGGGCCAAGCAGTGTTTAAAAGAATACAATTTGTGTGTTGTTATTTTGGGGCATAAGCTAGCCAGGTGGCCAGGAGCCAGGTGGCAGGAGGAACACAGCCTACTTTTGGGGCCCTCTGTCTGAGGCTTGATTGCAGAATGTTTCTGATATATTTTCCCAAAACATGTTCTTGGATATTGATTTTTGTTATCTCAAATGCATAGTCCCATGTTTACTTAGTACCCATCGTCAGTCTGTCTCATTTTAGATATCTATATCCTGTTTCTGGGAGTCATATAGGCAATTTTCTCAGAAAAAACTTTTATATCAAACATACAATAGATGATCAAAAATTATTTAGAAAGTAGAAACAATTATTAAAGATATGCTTATTAATGAGGAAATATTTTTATTAATAAAACACATTAAAAACTCCCAAGCAGAGATAATACATACAGCACCAGTTACACCTTGAATACTTTGCAACAATTAGATGTGACAATTCTGCTAGATGATGGATAGATGCTTTTATCTTTCAGAATCTTGTGAAATAACAAGAATGGATGAATGAGCAAGTAAAAGCTAATAAAAGACAAAGAAAACTTCAAGCTAAACTCAAACATCTCAAAGATAATAGTAGTTCAATATCCACTTCCAAATCTGAACTCAAAAGAATACAATCAATGAACCAGAAAATGAGCCTCTTATTTGATGAACTGCAACTGTTGACTTTGGCAAAGCATTAAGAACAGGAAGAAACTTTCAAACCTGGATTACAACATGCAAAAAATAACAGATAAAGATCCAGGTAGAACTTGAGTTTTACCTGGAGAATAAACAATAAAATAATTCACAGAAGAAAGACTATCCAATGTCAAATTAATGATAATCCTTATTTTATCTGCTTTGAAGAGGTAGCTTTAGTGAAGTGAAGAAAATGTCTGAGCTGTATAAGCAAAAATATGCTACTATAAAGATCCAACAGCATAATAAAATTTTGAGAGATGAGGAAAAAAAACCTGCTGCAGAATATATAGAAAGGAGAAAAGAATAATCCCAGTCAAGTCAAAAGGTATTTGTTCAAGAATAAAAATATATTTTATGCAGTGCTAGAATACTGCAAAGGAAAAGTCTTGAATTATTACTTGAAAAAATACAAATTAGGGTCGGAGAAAGAAACTGAATCTATGTCAATCCCTCCTGTTATACATTAAATTATGAAAGATATTCCTAGTGAGTACAACAACATTTGTTGAAGTAAAAAACAATTGATTTTGATGTGTACAGGATTATGAATGATGTTAGCAATGGTACAAAAAATATATTTAACTTCCTAAGAAATGGTCACTGAGAGTTTTTACCTCTTGGTTGTCTTATAAACATAAAGTAAATACCAGCGATTTCCAAATAAGTTTAAAGGGTGAACAGTTGGAATCATCTATCAGTATCTCTATGGTAGAAAACCATTTGAAAATAATTGAAGTCAGCAGATCAATTTTTAAGAAAATTCAACTTTAAATCTAGGTCTATCTCTCTGTAAATACAGTTATAAGAAATCAGTCCAAAACTTTTTAAAAATACTGGTCGAAGTGCCAAAAACAAAAAAACAAACAAACAAACAAAAAAACAGTTTACAGGTACCAGTTAATTCTATCCAAACAAAACAAAATTTTTCAGGAATCATCCATATGGGCAGGATAACAAAATATTCAACTTTACTTTCTCCTTGAAGCATGTTTATGGAATTTCTTCCAAACATTGAAAGTAAGCTCATAGAACAATATATTCTAAGTTGTAAATGTATATGACTGACAATCTCAATTAAAATAACCACCAAAACAATTCACTCTACCTGAATGAGAAAGAAAAAAAAATTCCCTTAAATATCAGTGGTTCCAATTCACCAATCAAAAGACACAGGTTGACTGGATAAATCAGGAACCAAATCTATGTATCTACAAAAAACCCTTTTTAACTTTTAATGTAGTCACTGTCTTAGAGTAAAAGTATGAGCAAAAATACTCATATCATTGGGGACCAGGAAGAAAGCAGGCATGTAATTTCTGACAGAACAGATTCAAAAGGAAACTCATCAGAAGAGATAAAGCTGGAAACTTCATTTTAATAAAAAAGCAGTTAATCAAAACCAGATTAATATTTTAAATATATGTGCACCAAACTTTTAGAAACTAAATTTAATAGCAATCATAAAAATAAACTTCTACTAGAATTCAGCACACAGAAATGCATTAATAGTGGGCGATTTAAATATGCTACTTCCTCCAATAGACAGGTCATCTAGATGTAAACAGAGACTGCTCTTTCATTTCTGGACTGCTCAGGCATAAATAACCACATAGAAGCTTTATTAATTACAACACTATTTAGCCTATTAGCTCAGACTTTTTATTAACTAACTTTTACATCTTAAATTAACCCATTTCTATTAATCTTTGTATCACCATGAGGTTGTTGCCTTTTGGGAATATTCCACAGAGGCTGTCTCCTTTACAGCTACATGGCATCTCTCTGACTCTACCTTCTTTCTCGATCTCTATTCAGATTTTCCATCTGAATTTATTCTGCTAAGTCATTGGCTGAAACAGCTTTATTCATCAACAAATAAAGCAACATATATAGATGGACATCATATATCATCTCCCCTTTTCTGTTTAATTAAAAAGGAAGGTTTTCACTTTAACATAATAAAATTACGTATACTAAACAGTTCTTAAGCAAGGATTATAGTTATAGTCCATGTATATTTGGCAAATTAAAGAAAATATTTTATCATCTATCATATCTTTGTGAGTTTAAAGTTTCATATATAATTTATCTTGTAACACAACTAAGGAAAACTATAACCATCTCTCTTTAAATCCAAAGAAGATCTGAGAAGGATATAAAAATATCTAAGTAAAAGGAAGTACAATTTAAGCAACTTCCAAAACTCTAGAATTTACAAAGACATCTTGCTGTCTGGAAAACCACCCAAAGTTCTTCTGTAACATTGGGACATTTACCTTCCACCTACAGGCCCATAGTATCCAGAAGACTTTTTCATGAAGCAGGAATTTTGAAGATCTCTTCTGCCTTGTAATGCCATTATTCATCATTTGCTCTATTCTGTGCCCTCCAGAACACATGACAGTTTCCACTGTGAAATGGGATCTCTGAATGGACATTCCCTATCTTAAAAAAATTAGCAGTCACTTTTCTGTGAGTTGTAAAAGTTTACTTCATACAGCATATCATTAGCCAGCAAAGGCAAGATCAGTTTCTTGCCCAAATGTCTAGCCTTGTCACATTAAAGTTAAATTTCACAATCAGTTTCTTTAATGTCCATGAACCTCTCTGAAGTAATTGGTGCTTCTAGAAGTAGACAAATCTCACTGTTGAGAAAAGTCTAAGTTCTTAAAACATTTTAAATGGCATATTCTGTAAGCCTTTGAAGTGTTAAAGATTCTATCTAACTGAAATATATCTCTGTATATCTTTAAAACCTAACTAACATGACTATAGTTTGATTATTATAGATGAGTATCTATTAATCTGTATTTCTTAGTTATATATTATATTTTAATTAGCTTCACAAATTTACATATATAATATGTTAAACAAGAGCACACACACACACATACATGCACACATACACACACACACACACACACACACATATATATATACACATTTATACATATATACCAAAGACACTAAATAGAAATATTTATAAATAGAAATATAATAAAGGGTAATTTATTTAGAAGTAGACATACAGATCACAGTCCTTTGAATAAATGAGGAAGAGGAACCAAATCCAGCAGCCAGAAGGGAAAGGGAACTCATGCTTTACATTGGCATTTATAGTAAAAGAGACCAAGCCCAAGTGCATGGGTAACTTAAAGGCTACTGGCTGTAGGATTTCCAACAGCACCTCCTCCTTTTGTTTAAATAAGAGCGTTCTAAACCTAATGCAAAATTATATACAATAAAAAATATCAGGTATAAAAAATAGAATTACAATAAGCATAAACAATATCAAGCAAAAAACATGTGATAAATGTTTGAATAATTATCATATCCTAAGGAGTTTAGGTCTTGTATTGGCCTAATTACTTGGCCAAGGAATGAGAGAAAAGTAACTACAATTATCTAGTCTTCAACCCCATCAAAGGCCAGAGAAAGGAAATAATATTACTTGAGTAAGCTGGAAGTGCAATCAAGCAACTTCCAAAATGTGCAACAAATAACAGAAACAGCTGGCTACCTGGGCAATCACTTAAAGTCTCATTAGCAAAGTTGGAGCAACCAATGTTGGCTAAGGCCTAGAGTAACTGACAGAACATTTTCAGGGGCAGGAAAATTTTCAAAACCATCTTACATTATCTTGGCAAGATTTGACAGTCTTTTTTCTTGTGTCCTTCTTGTCACAAGGAAAATCATGCATTTTTTCAGTGTATGATGCATGGGCAGTTCCTAGCCCAAAGGCCAGTTTCGCCAAGAAGCAAACAAGCTTCAAGTGGAGTGTCTTTGGTGCTCTATACTTGTGAATAAATTGGTGTTAAAAGGAACAATTTTGTCTCATGTCAACAGAACCCTAAGTTATTTAAATGACATATTCTATAGATTTTAGAAGTGGTTGAAGATTACCTATCAATGCAGAATACAATCTCTATATATCTAAAGAACTTGATTAGTCTAACTATAATATAACAAACATGGATATCTATGTACTTATAATTCTTAATACCTATATAACTTAAAGACTAAAACTTCATATTAGAATATAAACAGCCAGGCAGTGGTGGTGTACACCTTTAATCTTAGCACTCAGGAGACAGAGGCAGGTGGATCTCTCTAAGTTCAAGGCCAGCCTAATATACAAGACCTAGTTCTGGGACAGGGACCAGAGCTACAGATAAACCTTGTCTCAAAAAAAAAAACAAAACAAAATGAATATTAAACAATCTTTAAACAACTGTGCAAAAAATGAAGACAATGTCATGTAAATGTAAACAATGTCTAAGAATATTTAACAGAGGTAGAAATGTATATTACAATAGGATGAATGTAGCCTAAAATTGTATCAATATGCAAAATGGCTTAAGCAGAGGTAGAACCATACATGCATACAATAAGACAAAATAACTTTTCCTTTTGTCATATGATAGGATATCTCACAGATATATTCCCAAGAGTGGTATTACTGGGTCTCAGGGTAGGTTGATCCCAAATTTCCTGAGAAGTCACCACATTGATTTCCAAAGTGGTTGCACAATTTTGCATTCCCACCAGCAATGGATGAGTGT
>NW_004949153.1:1427895-1429263 GCF_000317375.1 Microtus ochrogaster | reverse complement strand
TTAATTTACTGTCATTTATAAGTTTACAGTATACATATATATGACAGTTCATAGATGGAATAAACAGAAATTCATAGATATTTTGTGTTTGTTTTCCAAAAAGAACTAAAATAGTCAATAAATGGCATGTGATTCCCTTAGGAAATTATATACAAAAGATATTATAATCCAGAGCATATATATATGTGTATGTATATATATATATATATATATATATATGTATAGTGAGCAGAAGACTTTTTAAAAAATGGTATGCAAAAGAACAGAGATAGGAACAAGCATAATGTGGACCCTCAAATGATGGACTATCACTTGGAATTGACAATGAAATAAACATTTTCTCCTCTTGGTATACTCTATAACAGGAATTTATTGTAGCAAAAGGAAGATAACTAAAACAACAGATTTAAGAATCTAGAAAAACAAATTTCAAGGTAAGTATTTTCCAAGATGGCATATAAAAAGGTATTTCATGGCTTGGAAGAAGGATTACCTAGTATCAGTGAAGCCATCAGTTCAATCAATTCCCTGGAGCACACACATAAAAATCCTTTGAAAGATTACATTGTTACATTAGTACAACAAAGGAGAATTTTAAAACAAAAGAAACAATGCAGACAGAAATCAAACAAACCAATAATGATTTTTCATAATGTAATTTAGAATTTATCATGTACCTGTAAGTGACCCAACCCCCTAAACGCCATAATGAATAAAGAATTTACATACTTGCTCCAACACCAGGGTTATATACCTTAGAGGAAAACAGGTTAAACTTTTAGTTATGAATCTTCTCCCATTTTGTTGTTCATTGTTCTTGTTTTTTATTTCAAAATGACAACTAGAGTATGTAATAAATTTTCTCATCAGAACTTCCCTCTCTGAAATAATGACACAAAGACTGATTAATTACTACCTTTTAGCCTTAGCTTAGGCTGTTTTTCAAACTAGTTCTTTTAACTTAATTGACATGTTTCTATTGGTCTACATTATACCACCTACCTTTATTCTGTATCATATGTCTTATCTCTTCATTGTCTCCAAGGTATCTACCTGATACAATGTACATGGATAGATTCCTCCTCCTCTTCCTCTCTCTCCCTGGAAATCCCACCATCTATCCTGCCCAGTGATTGACTATTAAGCCCTTTGTTACACCAATCATACCAATACATCTTCATACAGTGTAAATAAATATTCTACTCCAAGAGTCAACTGGGAAGAGGAAACCTCAATTGAAGTACTCTATTAATGATATTGAACTCTGGAGCAATTTCTCTCTTTTTTATTATTTTTTTAATTTTATTTATTTATTAAGGATTTCTGCCTCCTCCCCGCCACCGCCTCCCATTTCCCTCCCCCTCCCCC
>NW_004949153.1:1420745-1426771 GCF_000317375.1 Microtus ochrogaster | reverse complement strand
TCTTAAATGGTTGATGTTAGCAGGACCAGACCACTGTCCAACGTACCACTTTGGACAGGTGAGACTGGACTATGCAACCAAAAATTTTGTGCTAGTCAGACAAAGCAAGCCAATAAGCATCCCTCCTCTATTATCTCTGCTTCAGCTACTGTCTCTATGTTCCTGCATTGAGATCTTGAATTTCATCCCTCCATGATGGGCTCTAAGCTACAAACTAAAATAAAATCTTACCTTTACAAGTTACTTTTGAATAAGGTGTTTATCATAGTATCAAACAGAAATAAAACTAGAATAGTCTAATCTTTTCTCTCATTAGTCAATATCCACCTAACAAAGCATAAAATTCACTGTTTTGATTAATTTCATTCAACTCACTGATACACATACTGGAGATCTGAATTGAATAGTGTATTGTATTACATTTAAACTAAACCTAGAAATGGATGAATGGATCAAACTCGGTGAGCCTGATTAGGTTAGATTTGAAACTTAGCTTTTACAATTTTCTCTATGGTGAAGATCACTGGTCTCACCCACATCATTTGTTAATGGAGAAAATGCCCTCCTGGGCAAGTTCCTCTAACCAAGTGACACTAGTTTTTTCCATGTTGAAAAACACAAACAAATATTGCCTAAATACTACCAAGAAGAGGAAAGGCAGACAATATATCTATGGAGGAAATGCGTAGGCTCAACAGACTAGTGAGGCTGGGCGAAAGTGCAGCAGCACATAAATTGCTTCTTATTCAAGATCACTTTCAGAAAAGTATAAACATTTTAATGTACTTTCCCTGGGGCTGGATAAATAGTTCACTAGATGAAACCTCATACTGCTCTTGAAGAGGACTTGAATTATGATCCTAATATTCATGCTGGGTGCCTCACAACAACCTAGCTACATGGGATCTACTACACTCTTTTGGCCTTTGCCAGCAACTGGACTCAGGTATACATATACCAACATAGCTTTACACTTGAACATGAAAAAATACAAATAAATATACCATGGACCTAGGGGAAAATTAAATACCACTGTTATGATAAAGGAACATAGCAATAAAATGACTCTAAATGATATTCTGCTTTACTCATAGATCAGTGTCTTCCTCAACTATAATCAGAAAAGCTCTCTCCTTCAGTAGATGGGAATGAATATAGAGAATTACGGCTAGACAATGTGCAGAGCATGAGGCATTTTGGAACATTCCATCATAAATGAGATATATCCATCAAATCCCTCCACTCAGTGCTCAGGAAAAACTATGGAAAAAAATAAGACTATAAGAGCCAGAGAGGATGGGTGACAACAAAGAAACAAGGCCTTCAAAACAGAAGACTGAAGAACATATGAACTCACAAAGATTGGCAACACACAAAGGATCAACACAGGTCTCGTCAAGATTTGGTCCCAGCCTTGACAGGGGAAACTCACATAAACTCACATCCTTAATCCAGAAGCTATCTCCAACTGATAAGTATTCACAAATGAAATACTAGTTTTCTACAACTGTCTCAATGAGTATACAAACCACACTTAAGATCAGGTGTCATACTCAGAAATGGATGGCCAATACAAAATGAATTCAATGATATTTTTGGAAGGATGCAGGAGGGGTCTTGAAAGAATTTGAAGGGGAATAAAATGATCAAAATATATAGTATAAAATTTACATAAGAAGAAAATTATTTTATTTATGTAGCAAACAAATATAATGTAAACAAATTTAACAAGTGAAGATAAAGATTTATAAAGTAAATTAGTTTTTTAAAAAAAATCTTATATTCTTGCTTAGTAAAACTCCTATGACATTTTAGGTTTTATAGTTTTATGTGGGAGAAATTGAAAAATCAATGGTAAAATTTATAGAGAAACATAAGGAACTATGTATAATTAAAACACTTTTGGAAAAGACCTATTGATTTTAAAGTTTTTTAAAATATATTTTTAATTTGATGTTTACAGTTGTTTTGCCAGCATGTATGTCTGTGTTACACATAAATGCCTGATTCCCACAGAGGCCAGAAGATATTTGGTGCTCAGGAACTATAATTTCAGACAGTGGTGAGCATTCACGGTGGTAATGTAACCTGGCCTGCATCCTCTGAAAGAGTACCCAGTGGCCTCAACTACTGAGACATATGTCCAGCCTGTAGTATAAAAATTATTTAAAAAGCCCTAGTAGTTTAAATTATGTAGCACAAGAAGGAAGGATACATAGTTCAATAAATGTAAATGATTTCTTAATGATTTTTGCTATTTTAGGTTCTATGTTATCAGCCTTTCTTTTTTTTTTTTTTTTTTTTTTGGTTTTTCGAGACAGGGTTTCTCTGTGGCTTTGGAGCCTGTCCTGGCACTAGCTCTGTAAGACCAGGCTGGTCTCGAACTCACAGAGATCCGCCTGCCTCTGCCTCCCAAGTGCTGGGATTAAAGGCGTGTGCCACCACCGCCCGGCTCTCTGTGGATTTTTGGAGCCTGTCCTGGAACTAGCTCTTGTAGACCAGGCTGGTCTCGAACTCACAGAGATCCGCCTGCCTCTGCCTCCCGAGTGCTGGGATTAAAGGCGTGCGCCGCCACCGCCCTGTGTTATCAGTCTTTCAGTCATCACACAGTGAATACATTTAATGACCCACTATACTGATATCTTGAAGCCATTTCTGTCTTGTCTCCATTTCTAGACTAGAATTTTATTAAAAGCTAGTGACCCAGGTATGGAAATGTTATACAGTGTATTCTGTCCACTTCCTTTGCTTATAGGGACTCATTATATGGCATCAACTTACTCTCAAGTACCGAGTTTTCTAATATTGTCAGTATTCATAACCTGATTATGGAGTCATTTCAAGAGGATGACACATTAGACTTTATTTATTTATCATTTTGTGAACTTACATCACATAAATATCTTAGAAATAGTTTTTTTAAAAAGTAATCTTATATAAAATTTATTTTAATAGTACAATCTATTTCATTCTAAAACTTAGTCAATATTAAAGCTTTATTATATTACCAAGTCAATTTTACTCTTCACAAGTGTCATATGTGTAAATGTGTAAATAATTCACCATTATATTAATGGAATTATAATGGAACAATATTTCAAACATTGTTTATGAAATATTTTTCCATTATACCATTAAATCAACTTACTTAGTCTCCTGACTAGTGTTTTGTCAACTTGAAATAAATTTCAATTTATCTTGGAAAAATATTCTTTTTTATTTTTTATTGCTTTATAAAAATATCATTCAAAATTTCCACTTCCTCCCCTCCTCCCATTTTTCTCCTGCTCCCCCACTTTCCCTTCTCCTTCCCCCTCCAGTCTTAAGGGAGGGAAGGGTACCCTGCCTGTGGGAAGTCCAAGGCCCTCCCCCATCCATACAGGCTTAGTAAGGTATGCATCCAAATAGACTAGGATCCCAAATGCCAGTACATGCAGTAGAGACAAATCCCAGTACCATTATCATTGACTTCTCAGTCTGTCCCAAATGTCAGCCATATTCAGAGGACCCAGTTTGACCCCATGCTCGTTCAGTCCCAGTCCAGATGTCTTTAGTGAGCTCCCATTCGATCAGGCACACTGTCTCAGTGGGTGTACCAACCCCTCGTGGGCCTGACTTCCTTGCTCATATTCTCCCTCCTTATGCTCTTCAACTGGACCTTAGGAGCTCAGTCCAGTGCTCTGATGTGGGTCTCTGTCTCTATCTCCATCTGTCACCTAATGAAGGTTCTATTCTTAATTGAAAAAAATGCTTCCAAAATATTGATCTGTAGACAAATCATAAGGCATATTCTTGATTAATGACTGATGTTGGAGCTCCCAGCCTTCTGTGGATGGTGCTACTCTTTAGCAGTGAATGAAAAAAGAAAAATAAAAAAAGAGACATGCTCCTAGGTATGATGAAAGAGAAAATTTACTGTAGATATAAGACAGAGAACAGCCATTGGCACAGATCTCTGGGAAAATCCAGAGTATGTATGATTCTGAGGTGGACCATGAGGGGACAGGAGGAGAGGAATGGAGAAAGGAAATAAGAGAACCAGCCACATCAGTAAAGAGGTCCAAAAGTACAAAGCTGGTAATGAAAAGAGTTGGATTTTATAGAAAAGAGCAGATCAGTCACATTGGTGTAGGGTGTAGGGTAGGGGGAAGCATATGAAGCCAGGAGGGTCCTATAATAGGAAGGGACTGAGTGAAGACTTGCAGGGAGAATTTGGCAGTGGGTGTTGATGTAGGTCAATTTTCAGATTTGAGAAGAACCACCATATTAATTTCCAAAGAGTCTGCACCAGTTTGCACTCTCACCAGAAGTAGAGAACTATTCCCCTTTCTTTCCATCCTTTCCATTGAACTGTCACTTGCCTTATTGAGCTTAACCATTTTGACAGTTGTAAGATAAAATTTGGAAGCGTGTTTGCTTATAGAGATCAGGGAGCCTGTAGGTGTCTAATCTAGGTCCTCTGCACTTATGTTATAGCTGAGTATCTTGGTGTTCTTGTAGGATTCCTGGCCATGGGACCAGGGGCTGTCTCTGACTCTTTTGCCAATTTATGTGTTCCTTTTAATCCTACTGAGTTGCTTTGTCCAGCCTTGATGTAAAAATATGTTTCTGGTCATATTGTAGGTTGTATTCCCCTTTTACATAATGTCCCTGAAAGAATGGCACATATTGGAGAGGAGCCTGAGGGAAAGTAGATCTGGGGGAGAAGTGAAGGCAGGAAGAAAACCACTGTGGGAGAGGGAGGGGGAACTGCCAACCAGATACAATATATGGGAGAAGAATAAATCTGCAAAAAAGAGCAGGGTGCACAAGCTATGGGAAGAAAGCCAGTAAGCAGCAATCCATGGCCTTTCCATCAGTTTTTGCCTACAACTTCTTGCCCTGGGTTTTTGTCCTGATCTCCCTTAATGACAGAGTGTAACCCAAGAATTGTAAGATTACATAAACCCTTTTCTTATCCAGTGGCTTTTGGTTATGGTGATTCATCACAGCTGTAGATTTACTGTAGAAGACAACAGAAAGCTGAGTGAAAGAAAGAGAAAATAATTGCTTTATGCATCCACGTGTACTTATTGGACACTGAATTGTTTTATTCTATTGCTTCAGTAAATTGTTACAAATTTGAAAATTTTAAATAACAAAATTAACTGGGCAGTGCTGGTACACGCCTTTAATCCCAGCACTTGGGAGGCAGAGGCAGGCAGATGTCTGTGAGTTCCAGGCCAGCCTGGTCTACAATATCTAGTTCCAGAACATGCTCCAAAGCTACAGAAAAACTTGATCACAAAAAATCAAATCAAATTATTATCATAAAATTCATAAAGCTGAAAGTTTGAAATAATTATAACTGTGTCAATATCAGAATACTGGAAGACATGCATTGTTTTTGAAGCTTCTCTATTTTCTTAACTATTCCAGCTTTAAGAAGTCACTCACAGTCCCTAATCTGTGATAATTTTTCCATCTTCAATTTTTTTTTCTGTTTTACACCCACTTCAATTTTTTTTCTGTTTAACAATGGGTTAATATAAGCTACAAGAGTTACCAATAAGCCTAAGCTAATGGGCCAATCAGTTTTATAACTTATGGAGATCTCTGTGTGATTTTCTTGGGGCTTGCTGACTGTGGAGTACCAGGCAGGACAGAAACCCAAACGAGCAGGCCCCTCATGTTACAGAAAATGGTGCAGGAGCTTATCTGTATTCTGTCAATCATGTATTTTAATAAAGCACTGATTGGCCAGGCTGGAAGTATAGGCGGGTTGACCAGACAGGAAGTGGAGGCAGGGAATGAGAACAGGAGTATTTTAGGAAAGAAGAAGCCCATTCCTGCCAGTGCTCCCCAGACCACCAAAGAAGCAGCATATGACCGTCCTCCCCCACTGAAAAAGGTACTGAGCCATGTGGCTAACATAGTTAAGAATAATGGGTTGATATAAGTTATAAGAGTTAGCAAGAAGCCTGAGCTAATGGGCCAATCAGTTTATAATTAATACAGACTCTCTGTGTGATTTTCTCTGGGACTAA
>NW_004949153.1:1412522-1420060 GCF_000317375.1 Microtus ochrogaster | reverse complement strand
TTTATTTCTCTTTTGTTGATTTCAGCATTCAATTCAATTATTTCCTGTCATCTAGTTCTCTTAGGTGAGTATGTTTCTTTTTGCTCCAGAGTTTTTAAATATTCTGTTAATTCACTAGTGTGGGATTTTCCTGCATCTTTATGTAGGTGTTTCGTGCTATCAACTTTCCTCTTAACACTGCTTTCATTGTGTCCTATCGATTTAGGTATGTTGTGTGGTCATTTTCATTGAATTTTAGTAAGTCTTTAATTTCCCCCTTTATTTCTTCTTTGACCCATTTATGATTTAGGTGAGCACTGTTTAATTTTCATGTGTTTGTGGGTTTTCTGCAATTAGTATTGCTGTTGACTTCTAGTTTTAAACCATGGTGATCTGATAAGGTTATTCCAATATTTTTTCTTTTGTTACTGAGTATGTGGTCATTTTTTGAGAAGGTTCCAGGAGGTGCTGAGAAGAAGGTATATTCTTTTCTGTTTGGATAGGATATTTTATAAATGTCTGTTCAGTCCATTTGAGTCATCACATCTGTTAGTCAGTTCCCTTACTTCTCTGTTCAGTTTTTGTTTGAATGACTTGTCCATTGGTGAGAGGGGAGTGTTGAAGTCTCCCACTATTAGTGTGTGGGATATAATGTATTACTTAAGCTTTAGAATTGTTTCTTTTACATATGATGGTGCCCTTGTATTGGGGCATACATGTTCAGAACTGAGATTTCCTCTTGATGGATTTTTCCTCTGACTAATATGAAAAGATCTTTGTCTCTTTTGACTGATTTTAGCTTGAATTCTATTTTGTTAGATATTAGGATAGCTACACCTGCTTGTTTCTTATGTCCATTTGATTGGTATATTTTTCCCAACACTTTACTCTGAGACAATGTCTGTCTTTGAGGTTGATGTTTGTTTGTTTTATGCAGAATCTAGGGTTAAGCTCAGCCTTAGGGGGCGTGTCCAGCGAATCCAAAGCTCAGATGGTTGTTCCCCATGGTACAGTCAGTGTCACAGTTCTAGTTACCCCGTTGGTTAGTCTGTGTTCCTGGAGATAGCTCAGCACTACTGTGCTTTGCTCTGTTCCCTTGGAGTTTGCTGTCTCAGGTCTAATTTGGCCTAGGTTGCTGGCATTGCACTGTTTCTGTAAATTCTTATCTGGATCCACTCCTACAGAAGTTTCTGGGTTGGAGCTGAACCTGCAATGGTTTCTGGCTCCAGTTTACTGTCTCAAGTGTCCCAGGCTTGGGTGTACATGGACCCACAGAGGACCTTTTTACTCCCTCAGAGGTCCAAGACTCTTGCTCAGACCTGGAGAGGTTCCAGATTCCTGACTATTCCCTTTGATATCCCAGACCAATGTCCAGACCCACAGAGGTCCTGGCTCAGGCCTATTCCCTCTGAGGTCCCAGACTGATGCTTGGCCCTGCAGAGATCTTTAGTTTTTGCCTATTCCTTCGGAGGTCCCAGGTTCACTCATATCCAGACTGGCAGAGGTCCTGGCTCAGGCCTAGTTTCTGAAAATTCCTAGACCTAATGGGGTCCTTGCTTAGGTCTACTCTCTTGAAGGTAACAGATTCATGTCCAGACCCTCAGCGTTCTCTGGTTCTGGCTCACTTACTCAGAGATTAAGTTACTCCCTTGTACATGTTCCAGTAGAGATTGCTGATGCTGACTCTGGATCTGGTTGTTGGCTCAATCCTGATCTGCTAGTGTTCTGGAAGTGGGTTCGTTCCTGGGACTGTATTTGCTCCTGGCTTCTGCCCCATGTGGAGCTTGTTTCCTCAGGCCCCTGAATAGATCTTTTTTTATTACTAGTAGTATACTATATCCAGCATTTCTTATTTGATCCTGGAAATGCAACTGGGAAAATGAGGAAAATGAACACACACACACACACGCACACATGCATACACCACATACACATATCTTTAGAAAAGTTGAGATCAAGTGGGTGTGCTTGTTCTGATAAAGAAACACCAACAATGGAGGAATTTTAAACATTGGAACATATTTTTAAGTATAGTACTGGGAAATGGAGTTTTCATTATTTTTGGTAGATGGCTTTAAGAAAGGTGTTTCAGGGTATAAAGTATGGATAGGAAGAAACTCTGATCCATCCTTCCTACATCCTCTTTCAATACCTAGACATTAAATAAAGAAAAATTTTAACAATTCCCATAGATCTGAGACATTGGTCTTTGTCAGTAATACACATCCAGACTTCTATTTTCTGCACATCCACTCAAGGTTTCTTCTCCTCTCCACAGATCTGAAAGATCTACATAAATACTAATAATTGTCAGGAGTGTGACAAAGTTGTTATTGTTTTATGCTAAACAGATTTTGGAGTTTGTGTCTTCTAAAGTGGTTTTACATTGCTACTTTCAATATTTGAAACATGTTTTCAATGTAAACCACCTTGTCCCATATAAAAGACGTATAAATGTTTATTAATGCATCATTTACTATAATGGTGGCAGTAAAATGTATTTATTGTCAGATTCATTTGGTAGGCACTTATAAAGTTGTTTGTGACTATATCAGATAATTAAACATTGATAATACTAGAAGAATGCCTTCATAAGTTTTACATTAAAATTTATGTGCAATAATTCAGGTTTGCATTCTCGAGATAGTAATGAACAATCAAAACATCTTATTTTCTGTTGTTATCCTTTTAGTACCCTAACATGGAAACATCTAGTACAGGTGTTCATGTAATTATGATATATCCTGAAGATTGTTTGTATTTAATTGTGCTTAAATTCATGCTTCCATATGTTTGGCAATTGCAAGCAAATCACTTGGATTTGTATCAGCCAAACAAGGGACAAACTGGTTTATTTTAAACCAATTAGAAATTTTCTTGCCTTTCCATTCTTTTTAGGTTCATATTTCTTTCATCGCTCTATGTATAACAAATTGTGGATCAACATAGTGAGTTTTATCAAAACAACATATTTAAGGTTTTGAGTATCTGAATGAGAAGTCTGATCTAACAACATATGGGTGACACAATTCCTAGAGGTCCTACAAGTTTTCTCTGTCTATATAGAAGTGGCTTACCCTGAACATGATGCATTTTTAATAAAACATCTGAACAACAATGATTGTATCATTAAGCAGACATAGACACTGTCCAAGTATATATATATATATATATATATATATATATATATATATACACATATATACATATATATGTGTGTATATATATATATATATGGACATTGTTCCTAGACTAATGTCTTTTTAACATACTACTATATTGTATACTATGGACAACTATAACAGCATGCAAAATGCTTTTATAGATTGACATATAAAGCATGCAAACATAGCGCAAAAATATTTTTAGAATTGTACATATGTAGACTGTATTTAATATGAATGGCACTTTTAAAATTGGAAGTTAATGTGGGTTGAGACAATAATTAAGTGCAGAGTAACTATAAAGTTTTAAGCCAACATTTTTCATTGTTTTAGGTCTTATAAACATGGTATAATTCAATTTATGTAAAGAAATACATTCTTCAGTTGTAAATCAGTCTTCATTTCTAATGTTTTTACATTGTACCCTTATAAACCATATTTTGGCTCTTTGGTAATGACACATAGAATGAAATAAAACTATATCATAACGTTGTTCAACATTTTTGATATCCTTATTCTAATCTTCTTTCTACTTTTTAACATTTAATTTTTAATATATATGCATAAAAAATAATTCATTTTATCTATTTCCATAAGCAGTGATCATGAATATTGTTGTGTTTTAACTGAAGATATTTTCATTCTGGAAGACTATTTTAGGATAAGACAAAAGAGAGTTTCTTAGAGAGGAAACTGGCATGTGGTTGTTCTTCAAACAAGGGAAACACTCATCCATTGTTGGTGGAAATGCAAACTTGTGCAACCACTTTGGAAATCAGTGTGATGGTTCCTCAGGAAACTGGGAGTCAACCTACCTCAGGACCCAGCAATTCCACTCTTGGGAATATACCCAAGAGATGCCCAATCATACTATAAAAGCATTTGTTCAACTATGTTCATAGCAGCAGCATTTGTAATAGCCAGAAACTGGAAAAAAACATAGGTGCCCTTCAATAGAAGAATGGATAAAGAAGGTGTGGCACATATACACTTTAGAGTTTTAGTCAGCAGTAAAAAACAATGACATCTTGAATTTTGCATGCAAATGGATGTAAATAAAAAGCACTTTACTGAGTGAGATAACCCAGACTTAAAAAGATGAATATGGTTATGTACTCACTCAAAAGTGGATTCTAGCCATAAATAAAGGGCATTGAACCTATAATTTGTGATCCCAGAGAAGCTAAATAAGAAGGTGAACTCAAAAAAACATATAATTATCCTCCTGGATATTGGAAGTGGACAAGATTGCCTGGCAGGGGTTGGGAGCATGGGGGTGGGGTTGGGATGGGGGTAAGGGGAGATGGGGAGAGAGAAGGAAGAAGGGGAGGATGGGGAGAGCATGGGGGAATGGGATGGTTGGGAAGGAGGAGGGGTGAATGTGGGAGCAGGTGTAGAGAGCTGCATCGTGCAGTGCCATGAGGGTGGCGTTGGTTTCCACCCATGACCCCCTCATGAGAATGTGCTCTAAGTCACATACTATCCCATATATGGCTAAGACCGAGAAGGTGGTCTAAGTTACATACCATTCCATATATGGCCTAAACTGAGAATGTGGCTTGCTTTCGTGTACCTAGACCTATCCGCATTTCCCACGTAGCTTGCTGGGGCTGGCTGACCAGGGGCTACTTTAGCTGTGCGTTGGCTTTCCCTGGTATTCGAAGAATGTTCAAGGTTCCTGAATAAACTGCTGAAAGAAGAGTCCAGTGTTGTGTCTTCCTTGTTGGTCGAGGTGGTCACAACAAGCAGGAAAGTAGATATCTTAATTAAGGGAGCCATTTTAGGGTTGGAGAGACTTGGCTCTAGAGGGGTTCCCAGGTGTCCAAGGAGATGTCCCCAGCTTCTTCCTTGGGCAGCAGAGGAGAGGGTGCCTGAACTGGTTTTATCCTATAGCCACACTGATGAGTATCTTGCATATCACCATAGATCCTTCATCTGGCGATGGATGGAGATAGAGACAGAAACCCACATTAGAACACTGGACTGAGCTCCCAAGGTCCAAATGAGGATCAGAAAGAGGGATAACATGAGCAAGGAAGTTAGGACAGCGAGAGGTGTGTCCACCCACTGAGACTGTGGGACTGATCTAATGGGAGCACACCATGGCCAGTTGGACTGGGACTGATGGAGCATGTGATCAATCCGGACTCTCTGAATGTGGCTGAAGGTAGAGGCTGACAGAGAAGCCAAGGACAATGGCACTGGGTTTTGATTCTACTGCATGGATGGGCTTTGTGGGAGCCTAGTCTGTTTGGATGCTCACCTTCCTGGACCTGGGGGGAGGGGAGAGAACCTTGGTCTTCCCATAGGGTAGGGAACCCTGACTGTACTTTGGACTGTAGAGGGAGGGAAGTGGGAGAGGGGAGGGAAGTGGTAGGAGAGCAGGAGGTGGAATTTTTTAATAAAAAATTAAAATAAAATAAAATAATAAAAAAGAAAAATAGCATCACTACCGTGATCAGGCCGAGAAATGGAAGAACACTGAGAATGATATAAACCATCAGCCACCATGACAAGCACTGCAGGGAGATACAGAAACTTCTGGATCACTGTTTCTTTTATTACCTAAAAATAGTATTGCTGAAAGATTTTTAGGCAGTATGGACAAACTCAACACCATTTAACTTAGCATGACCTAGAATACAAGCTATGAGTAAGGGCAGCAAGGAATTAGATAAAAAATAATATTTTTTAAGCTTGTCTTGAACTTGATCATAGCTGCAAAGAGGAGAGAGAATAAAAGTTAGTCAAACTTCCTTGTCAGTTCTATCAAGAAAGCCTTCATAAGATACAGCTCTATATCTTGTAGATAAAGAGAAGCACTTGGAGTGTCTGTGATCTAACAGTCTTCAAGAAGAGTAACTCACACAGCAGTCATACCCATAAGGGAAATGGGTTTTTATGGAATATCTTCTAAGCAGTTTGTTTGTGGCATTGTGGAGGAGATAGGTTCTTTTCAGGAGAAATATTTTACATCATAGAGTTGAATAAAATAGCATACCGAATATTTTGCTCCATTAATGAGACTTTTACAGTCATGGGGTGTATGTATTAAAACCAGAGGAGTTTTTTTTTTTTTAGAATAAAATGTCTTTTTAAAATGTCTTTTTCTTACTTAAGATTTTATCTTTGTGTGTGTGTATGTGTGTGTGTGTGTGTCTGAGTAACATTATGTGCTCTGAGAATAAATGGCAACAGGTGCCAGAAAGAGGCATCAGATACCCTGGAGTTTGTATTAGAGGCAGTAATCACCTGCCCATTCTCGAATCCTGTGTCTAATCCTAAAATGTAATATTTTGGTGATATTTTTTTCTTTTAGTGCTTTAGTTTAGTTTCCTCTTAATTCGTTCGTAGCAATGTTATCCTTTTCCTGTCCCAACAGTACATCATTACTCAATTCTTCAGGAAATCCTTAGTAGCTCCTTATTTTCATTCTCATTCATTGTCTGATTAAACTATCTTTTTGTCTCAACTACAGACTTGTTGTTTTTTTTTTTTGCAACACCATTCTTATTTTAAAAATAAGATTTGATGTTATTTTATGTGTAGGAATAATTAATTCTGATCAATCTCTAAACTCTAAGATGTTCATTTTTAGAAAATATTAAAGACATATATGAACCTGTTATTGAAATTGATATATCATATATCAATATAAGGATTTCTATTAACTTCTTTTTTTTTATTTTTTCTTTTTTTGGTTTTTTCGAGACAGGGTTTCTCTGTGGTTTTGGAGCCTGTCCTGAAACTAGCTCTTGTAGACCAGGCTGGTCTTAAACTCACAGAGATTCACCTGCCTCTGCCTCCCGAGTGCTGTATAATGTTATGTATATAAAACATTATAGTTAGTCCATAATAGAATTATGAGGTAATATAACAGTTTTATACTTATACAAAAATTGTACTGTATCAATTTTGAGTTCACATACTTTTTTTTTAAAGTTTATAATAATAGAAAACACATGCTGATGCTGTGATTGAATGACAGCTGTAATAAGCCCCAAAGATGAATGGATAAAGGAATAATGTTACAAGATAGTAAAAAATCATGTTTTCTTTTCAAAAGGAAGCTGTTATGAATGTGGCTAAACATTCAAGATATAATGTACATTGAAGGAAACAAGTCACAGAATGATAAATAAAAGTTTTACAAAACAAAAGATTGTTCTTGATTTTAGGGTAAGTTTTTCTGTTCCAACAAATTATTACTCTTATTTATAACTTATTCATAAATTAAATGTTATTAAATAACCCTCAAAATTCCTGGCCTGTTGGAGGTTTTAGTCTTATAAGAAGAGACATAGCAGCTGGAGAGTGCTGCCACACATCTTTAATTCTAGCACTGGGGAGGCAGGGTCAGAGGCAGACAGATCTTGTGAGTTCAAGGCCAGCCTG
>NW_004949153.1:1394685-1398413 GCF_000317375.1 Microtus ochrogaster | reverse complement strand
AACTAAAATTTTAACCTATGTGAAAAGGAAAGATATCAGTATTGTACTACCCTATGGTAAATCTGCTTCATCCACTTACATAATTTCAAAGTTAAGGTACAGTAAAATTATTTAAGGGATTTAACTAAAGTACTTATAGTAATATTATCTTAGCAAAGAAACAGTTTAATACTAAAACATCATAAAAAAGACTGAGCATTTGTGGTTTTTATTATGCTGTGTTAAATAAGATATATTATGTTAACTGATTTTGCTCAGCAATCAATTTTTTAGCTTCATTTATTTTATGTAATTATTTTTATCATTGTATCCAATCTGAATGAAATCTATAAGATCATTCCACTGGATAAGGTGAAGAACATAAAAAACACTATTAATTCTAATGAATTGACAGAAAGTTTCAGAACTTAATGTAAAGAAACAGGTCAGGTAGAAATTTCTACCAAAGGTTTAGATGCAGTCTTCACAAAATATTCATGTTGATAAACATAATATAAATTTTAAATAATTTTACAAAAAAATGCAATATTTTTGAACTACTAATTCAGGGAAGGAGTGATGGCTCATCGGTAGAAAGCATTTGCCAAAATTTCTGAGGACCAGTATTGGACTCTCAGAACTGAAGCAGTGAAGAGAAAACTGAATTCCTAGAAGATAACCTCAAACCACCACATTTGAACCACAGCTCACCAGCATGTTCACACATACAAACACAATAAGTAAATAATTTTTAAAAATAAATAAAAGAGTAAAAGTCCTTTTAAAATGCTAATTCAGTATCTTGGGCATAGCAACAACATGAAGATTACAAGATAATAGAAGCTACATATTAGACAAGCAATAAATGATTTTCCAAGTGAGGAACATTCTTTTAACTCTTTCAACATAAGAATTCATTAATTATCTATTCAGAGTTACAGGATGGAAAATAATTGTCAGAAACATATGAACTATAACTAATTGCTTATTTTATAAATTAACCTTAAGAAATGTCTGCATAAGAGGCTAGAGTAAAGTCAGTGGTAAACTTCTTTTGTGAGGTACTTAACTCCATAACAGTATTGCAAAAATTATATAGTAAGCTATCTAAAATTGTAAATGACTAACAGAATCTATCTTATAGGATGAATTTATCTTCTATTAACCTGCATTGTCTATCTATCTATCTATCTATCTATCTATCTATCTATCTATCTATCTATCTATCTATATGTGTGTGCGTGTGTGTGTGTGTATATATATATTCAATAATGATGAGCTGCTTCTGAAACATGATAAAGAAGATCTCAGAGAGGGAAACTGAAATTCAACCTGAAGATCAGAAAAACAAAAGAGCCAGCCAGTGGATCTTACCTCTACCTCAGTACAAAATGGCAATATTGATTCCAAGTATCTCAGAATTAGACTGTGTCTGAGAGCAGTCTCCTCTCTTAGAATCATCACCAGTCTGGGATTAAAGACATGTACAAGTACCCCCTGGTTACTATGGCAAACTAGTGTGTCTACTGGGATTAAAGGTGTACGTTATTACTGCTTGATTGGTATAGGAGGTCCTTCTGTTTGTGTGTTGCTTTCATTGCTTAATTAATAAAGAACCTGTTTGGCCTGATAGGGCAGAATTTAGGTAGGTGGAGAAGACAGAACTAAATGCTGGGAGGAAGAAAGCAGAAAGAGTCAGAAAGAGCCACCATGGAGCTGCCAGGTCAGACATGCTGAATCTTTCCCGGTAAGCCATGACCTCGCTGTGACATACAGATTATTAGAAATGGGTTGAATCGAGATGTGAGAGCCAATAAGAGGCTATAACTAATGGAGCAGGCAGTGTTTAAATGAATACAGTTTCTGTGTGATTATTTTGGGTGTAAGCTAGCTGGGCGGCTGGGTGGACAAGCAGCCTGCTCGCTTGTTCCTGTTACACTTGATCTTTAAGGCTGGCAAGTATGGCTGTTTTATTTTCTGATCCTCAGTCAAGTTTTACTTACTAAAATACAAGTGAAATGCCACTACAGTTTCTATAATATGGCAAATTTCAATCCCTAAATGACTAGTAATGGAGAATGAATCACTTTAACAGAACAGTTCTCTTTGGCTTGTTATGGTATTGCACTGACTCCAAGAATGTTGATTCTTAATTTGGCCACAAATGGAAACTTTGTCTTAAGAGCCTTTAAACCTTCTCTAGGCCTGTTCAGCATTTTTATTACCTTTTCAATAGTACAAAGCTACTTAGCATTTAAGACATATTGTGTTATCCTACAGAAACTTATCATTGTATTTTTAAAAATGCACAATTTTCTATAAAATTGTGAGAAATTTGCATTTTAACAAGGATATATGTTAATACTGTAGCAAATATACTGAGATCACAGCATAGATTCTTTGAATTTATGAGAAAAATACCTCCATTCAGAAGCACTTGACACTCATTATTCTACTAAAGACCAATGAGAATAATGAGATTGGCCTTTGCTTTTTCTTGGCATCTTTAGAAAACATTGTTAAGCTATAAATGGTAGGCATAATAAAACTCAGGTAATATCGAAACAAATGTTTTCTGATAAGGGTCTAGTACTCTTTAATGCTTAGTGAACTATGACAGTTTATGTTCATGATATTTTGAAATATATCAGATTACATGATCATACTTTGAATTTTTTCTTCTAAATTCTAATTTCCTTTATGTTCCCTAGATACTGCCAAAATAATTAGGAAATTAGCCTGTCATGAATAGTTGGCCTCTACCTGATTTTATAATTTCATAGACTTGCTATTTTAAAAATTGAAAAATCCATCCTTTAAATAATGTTTTCATATGAAATATTTTATCAAAAGCATGTTCATTTTAGAAAGATTTATTATGATACTATTCAAATTTAAGTGTATTATATAATAATTACATATTTATGTGTAACTGAATATATGAGGTTTTCCTTCTGTACTAAATAATGTTTTTATATGAAAATATGTTTTATTTATTATGTACCACTTTTCATGATTAATATTTTTAAATAAAGAGTTTAATTTTGCAACAATATTAATTACAAAATAGTATCATAAATTATAAATTACATCTTGTATAAAATCCTATAAAATTTCTCTTTCTCTTGGACAGTGTTTAGTTTCAATATAGGATGAAAGACAAATAAGCAGTAAACAGTTATTTTCATGCTATTTACACAGATTTTTAGCAGTAATTGTATGTTTAAATTGGGTTCAGGCTTTTGATGAGTTTGGACTCTTGTTATTTTATTGATGTATAAGAAAAACATGTTAAAAATAAGACAATTAAATCACTAACAATGCTTTGTTTCATTTATTTATTTCAAAAAGCAATTTTATCTGCACTTATTAGAAAGGCAAGTGCAAACACAAAACTGTTGCTATCTGTTCTGTTATAATAATGCTATAGGGCTTTTAAAGCTAAATATATGGAAAATCTCCTTCAATATTTTTTTGTCTACAAAGGCCAAACATTTTGGTTCTAAATAAGAAACTCTGCCAATAGTTAGTGAATAATTTTTACAGGTATGCATTGATTTTGACATATTTCAGGTAGCATGCAACCTATTATGCATGTACACATATTGATCTTATCAGACTCATTTTCTTGGTGAACAGATAAAGGTATTTTTCTTCTTGAATTATTTTAATGTAGTAAGATATAAAATCAAAACCTTATGTAAAATGGGCATCATCCAAATGAAAGAAAAAAGAAAATCCAAGTACTC
>NW_004949153.1:1389659-1392654 GCF_000317375.1 Microtus ochrogaster | reverse complement strand
GAAAATTGACCCATATCTATCACCATGCACAAAACTCAAGTCCAAATGGATCAAAGACCTCAATATCAGTCCGAGCACACTGAACCTGATAGAAGAGAAATTGGGAGGTACCGTACAACAAATGGGCACAGGCGACCGCTTCCTAAGTATATCCCCAGCAGCACAGACATTAAAAAAAAAAAAACAACTTTTATGAGAGGTTTGGAGTAAAGTATATAAAAAGCACAACTGTAGGGAAAACATAAATAAGAGAAATAAACAATAACTTCCAGGCATGGTGGTGCCTGAATTTAATCCCAATACTTAGAAAGGAAAGGCAATCAGATTCCTGAATTCAAAGTTTCTCTGCTCTATCTACATAAAGAAAGCTTAACAACAAACACTGCTTAGAAAAGCAAAGAAAGGCCAGAAGAAAGAATAAAAAAATTAAAAAAAGAAATGATGGATGGAAGAAATGATGAAAAAAATGAATAAAAAGACAAGAAATTAAGAACAATTTGATTCTACCTCTGTCATTCTTCCCATTCTCAAAGCAAAACAGAAAGAAAGAAATAACGATGACCCTTTCAATGGAAGGAAAGTATAAGTAGAACATTAAAAAAAATGGTCCTGGCATTTCAAGGCACTGCCCCCATAAGTTCTTTCTATCTTAACTCAGAAAAAGTACTGAAGAAAATGGCAGGTAAGAGCACAAAAAAGCCGAGTGGTACAGTCTGAATATGTCTCTCAATTTTGATCATTTGGAATCTAGTAGGGTTAATCCTGCAAACTTTAAATTACTAGAAAGGTGGGAAATACTTAACATTGGCATTTTATTAATTTAATTTAATTTTTTGTTTTCAACCTAAATTTAAAATCATCATCATCCACCATCGTATGATTAATAATAAAAACATAGAAGATTTCTATGGCTGTGATAAGATGCTATGAACATGGCAACTTACAGGGTGAGTCTACATGAACGTACAAGTCTATCATGACCCAGAATCAAGTTAACAAGTAGCAGGAAAAACATCACTGGTAGGAATAGCCATAAAGCTACATTAATAAATGCAAGCAGGAAGCCAAGAATGAAAAAGAATTGTGACAAGACTAGAAAGCTTAAAAACCTTCTCCTGGTGATATATTTTCTCCACCAAATCTCCACTCCCCACTAAGTTCTATAACCTACTAAAAGAAGATCATCCACTTGTATGAAGTGATAACTGCCTCAACCAAAGTGGGAGTTGGGTATTTCTCATTCAAACCATCTGTAAAGATAATATTTGACTAAAAGGTGTGTGGCTAAGTAGGATTATTATTATCTTGGTTTTACAATCTTAGGAAATCATTATTTTAAAGTAATGATGTACAGAACTTTGCTGTTAGTTTACAGGAGTTTGGGAATTTGTTCATAGGATAATGTTTCACCATGAGTGTATAAAGCATGAATTGGGTATTTTCTCAAAAATAACAGAATCCTTATATAAATGCAGGCACCAAAAATAATACTAATTAAATTTCTGTTAGAATTAAGGACTCTATTTGAAACTGGACTCAAGACAAATTATTATACCCTATCAAACAATTTGGTTTTTATCCATAATCAAAGACAATAAGCTACTTTCCCAGACAAGAAGTTCCATGACAATATAGCATTCAGTAAAAGATGAGGCAACTGCTAGCAACTTTCAGTGAGATTTAGATTAATAACTGAAAGTAGTAAGCACAGTAGAAAGAGTCTGAAAACTTAAAACTGAATGACAACATGAATATAAAGAGGCAAAGGCTTTTAGCAGAAGAATAGGAAAGATACTTTTAAAGCATCTTGGGATCAGGAAGACTCCAGCCATTGTAGAGGCAGAGGTGTAAAAGTGTAAGTGGACTAAAAAGAGTTTCTAGAGAAGTCTTTAATACAGTACTCAGTTGTCTAGTTCTATATAAGATATCATTTCCTGAAGGCTCATCCCAAAAGAAAAAAAAAACACGCAAAGGTATGGCTACTGGTTAAAATAGTCACAAGAACAATAAGGCAATGGAATTAACTCCACGATGTTGGTTTTGCAAGAATGCACAAGGAAAAAGTTTTCAAAATGAATATTCCAGTAGAAATTTAGGGGAAGAATATGTCAGGGTTTGAGTTCTTACAAACAATTCTAAACAGTCTGATGCATAGTTAACATGTAGGCATAAAGCTAAACCTTCAGTGTAACCTCCAAAAATTTATAGATTAGAGATACTTCAAATGTCACTTAACTGAAGTTGGCGGCAGCAAGCAAAGCCAGCCAAAAATGTGATTATGAGCTGCAAACTATTAAGACCATCGGAACTAGACTGCTCATGATTTTGTGCATCAGTTTAACTACAGTGTCACTAAAATATTGGACATATAATCATAGGATTTAGTGACAGCTCTACTGATTTTAAACTTCTTTTGATCTATTCTTTTCTTTTTCTTCTGCCACTCCCTAATCTGCTTCTAAATGTTGGCCCGGTAATGTGTCTTACAGTGATACATGTTTTTGGAATTTATTATACCTCACCTAAGCATTTGCCTTGAGTATAAGACCTTCAAAGATTGCTAGAATTGTGAAGCCTTTGGTGATTTTAATGGGTGAACTGAGTCTATTTTGCATTGTGAGATGAGTACCAGGTAATGTTGCTAAAATTTAACTCAGGAATGTCTTCTAATAACGCAATATTATAAACTTATTCTCCTGCTTGTTACTATTGGGAAACAATGGAAATTTAAGAGTCCTTAATTAGAATTGTTTTGTCAAAAGATCTATATAATCCTTCTCTTCTCATTATCCATGAAGTAAATGGCTTTTTTCAGCATATACTTGCTATAATGTACTATCCTGCCACAGTCCCAAACTCAATGGAGCAGATAGTGAAAAAAAAGCAACCTCTGAAACTAAAACCAAATAAAGCTTTTTTCTTTTAATGTTTATTGCATAGTATATTTATCTGTAATAATGGAAAGTTGGTAAACTGTAACGGCGTAAACAAATGT
>NW_004949153.1:1386878-1388194 GCF_000317375.1 Microtus ochrogaster | reverse complement strand
GTTTTGGACCAGGAGGGCTGTGGAGATGAAGTTTCTGACCACGAAGGACGTGCAGGTGAGGTTTCTGACCACCAGAGCCATGCAGATGAAGTTTCAGACAACGAGAGCCATGCAGATGTAGTTTCTGACCAGGACAGCCTTGCAGATGAGGCTTCTGCCCACGAAGGCCACGCAGATGAGGTTTCTGACGAAGAGGGCCAAGCAGATGAGGCTTCTGGAGAACGTAAGAATTCTCTTGGGAAGTGGAGAAAAGGCCATCTCTGTTACCTTGTGGCAAAGAGTTTGGCTTCCCTGTGTCCTTGTCCAGAGGCACCGTGGAAGGCTGAACTTCATTGTGACCACAGCTGGTGCTTAGCAAGGGAGCTCTCAAAACTGAGAAGCACCCAGGATGCTGCCTGGCTACTCTTAAAGGCTTACAGTCTAATTAGAAAAAAAGACAGGGCTTTAAGAAAGCTTTTTTTTTTAGGGTTAAAACAAAGCTACTCAGCCAGAGGAGCCCTCGGGGTATAAAGAGAACAGGCTGGCCACAACAGCCCCCAGGCAGGAAGATTAAAGCTCACCTAGGCGAACAGGAGTGGCTGGGGTTCTATCCCAGCATTAAGGATGCCTTGAAGGAATTCGAGAAGAGAGCCAAAGCTGACTTGGGATTTTTGCTGCCAAAGAGACTCCTGACTTCAGACCTGATTTCCAAGGGCCCGGTTGTGGCCCCTAGAAGGCGCAGCTCTTGGAGTTCCAGTACTGGAGATGTTGTTGCAGGCAGAAAGAATAAAGACTTGAAGTTCCAGAGGTTCTCAGCACAGCTAAAGAGGAAACCCTGGGAGGCCAGGAAGGCTGCCTTCAAGCGGGGATCCCTGTGGAATTTGTCTGATGGGGTGATGTCTCATGGAGCTGTGGGAGTGAAGCCACATTGGAGACCACAGAAAAAGAGCAGTGATCCCAGTGTCTTCAAACACCAGCCTCAGAAAGCTGCAAGCCTCTGGAAGTCGCGACAAACAGCTCGCCACCTCGTCTAGCAGCCGCGAGGGTCGAACAAACTGGAGCATGGAGAAGCCCTTCTAGACTTCAGGTGAAGACACCACAGAGAGTTGGCCACACAGAGGCAAGGCTGAGCCAAAACGTCCAGACAGAGCGACTCTCAGTGCCTCATACATGGCAATACATACTGTGAATGCCAGGGACAGGATGGCCACAGAGACACCAGGACTACAGAGAAGGTGACTTGGAGAGTTGGGATTAGATGTTTGCCCCATTGGCTTTGCTTCTGTCTTGAGCTCATTATCCATCACTAGATCATTCCTTCCTTTAGGGAAGGGAAG
>NW_004949153.1:1368165-1386197 GCF_000317375.1 Microtus ochrogaster | reverse complement strand
TATATTTGTATTTTAGCAAGGAGGTCAAGAAATTTGTACATTTATACACTTTTAGTGGAAATATAAAGTAAAACTGTTGATATTAAAGATGGTAATTCAGTTCTTTGAAAAAACAGAAATTACCATAAGATCTAATTATTTGCAAGAATTAAAGTTATACTCAATTATACATCTGTAATCTATTATTCACAGTAATATTGACTGAAAGTTCATGCTAAAATGAAATTGCACACTAGCTTAGAATTGAATATAATAAAGGGTTATTTATTTAGGGGTAGACTTACAGATCACAGTTCACTGCACAAACTGTGAACAGGAACTAAATCCAGCAGTCAAAAAAGAGAGAGACCATGTGTTTCCATCAGCATTTAAAGTATGAGGCCATGCACAAGTGGGCTGGTATCTTAAAGGCTACTGGGTGAAGGGGTTTCTAAAGCACCCCTCCTTTTGTTTAACTAGGAGAGTTCAAAGCCTAATACAAAGCTATAAACAATAAGAAGAAATATCAAGCACAAAATTTATAATTACAACCAGTATAACAAAATCAAGCAAGAACCATATGTCCATGTATTAATGTTTCAATAATATCATAAAGTGTATAAGTCTTATATTAGAAATAACTTGGCCAAGTCATGAGAGGACAGTAACTATGACTATCTAGTCTTCAACCCCATTGAAGACTTGAGAAAGGAAATAATGTTACTTGAGTAAACAGGAAGTGCAATGTGCAAAAAATGACAAATACTACTGGCTACTTGGGCAATCACCCAAATTCTCATTTGCAACACTAGAGTAACAAAGTTTGGCTAAGGCCTAGAGCAACTGATAGACCATTTTCAGAGGCAGGAAATGTTTCAAAACCATCTTACCCTGTCTTGGGAACATTTGACAGTCTTTATTCTTGTATCCTGCTTGTTCTGTCCAGACACCATGTGTTTTGTCAGTGGTAGAGGTATGTACTCTTGCTTTTCCAAAGGCCAGTTTTGCCAAAAAAGAAAAAACCTCCAAATGGAGTATCTTCACTGTTCAAAATTCTCTTGGGGAATTATTATTATACCATCTTATTATACCACCCAATTTCATTCTTTTTATGAAAGAGTTCCCTGAGCCTAAATAATTTCCACCACAAACACCAACACTATACCAATTATAATCAACCCCTAATTGATGTCCCTAACCCTGAGGACAAACTTTGTTTGGAGAGTGGATGTTGTCTTCTAGAATTACTTTCATCTATCATAGTAAAAATGTTCTTTGTATAGTATCTTGTGAAAGTAAAATGATGGTTAAGTTTCAAGATTACAGTTTGGTAAAATTGCAAATAGTCTCTGAGTATTCAGTAGGGTTTTTCTGAGGTTTCTATTTGGAGTTCTGGTCAGATCATTCTAAAAATTGCACCATTTCAGCTAACCAAGTTGGAACCATCTTGAGCAGGTTATACCCTAAGCTGATCTTATAGTAACTTTGGTAATATTATATTTTTCTGGGGTGTTTGATTAAGTTTAAGAATAGATAGTTATAGTTACAGATTTCCTTAGTTATAATAAAATATAAAGTAGATATAAATATTGTAACTATAATTCTTGCTTCATAACTGTTTTATTGTATGTAATTTTACTATGTTAAAGTTAAAACCTTCCTTTTTATTCAGAGAGAAAAAGGGAGGTAATGTATCCTCTTCTGTATGCTATGAATGTTTTATTGTCATTGGTTAATAAAGAAGCTGCTTTAGGCCAATGGCTTAACAGAATATAGCTAAGCTGGAATATGGATGCATACATATATATATGTATATATGTACATATATATATATATATATATATATATATATATATATAGAGAGAGAGAGAGAGAGAGAGAGAGAGAGAGAGAGAGAGAGAGAGAGAGAGAGAGAGAGAAGGCAGAATCGCGGAGAAGTGATATATCCCTGCCGTAGACAGACGCCAAGGAACTTTACCCATTAAGCCACAGCCACATGCCAATACACAGATTAATGGAGATGGGTTAGTTTAGGATCTACGAGCTAGCTAAAAACATGTTTAAGCTATTGGTCAGACAGTATTGAAAATAATATAGTTTCTGTGTGATAATTTTGGATCTAAGCATCCATGAATGAATGAGCGGTCTTCACCAACAATTGAGAATAGTCATATATTTATACAGAATATATGCATCTTCAATGAATTGAAAATGCAAATACAACACACAATGAATTAGGATTTGACTCAGCATTTACATTGTGTTCTTATTTTTGACAAAATATATGTATCTAGAAGAGAATCTCACATACCACACATTTTTACTTATATAAATGTGCTGCCTAGTTTTTTGTCCGCTTGTCAAGGGTTAGAGTCATTTAGAAATAGGGAAACTCAACTGAGAGAATGCTTCTATCAGACTGGCATGTGGGTAAATCAATGATGCACTTTTCTTGACTAGTGTGAAAGAACACACCTCACTATATGCAGGGCCATTCTTCAGTTTGTGGTTTTGTATTCTAAAAGAAAGCAAACTGAGCAAGCAGTGAAAAGCAAATATGTATGCTGCATTTCTCCATGGCCAATGCCTCAGTTTCTCCTGCCAAGTTTCCAATTTTGGGTTCCTATCCTGAATTTCCTAAATGAGGATCTATAAGCTGTAAGATTAAACAAAATCATTCTTTTTCAGGTTACTATTATTCATGGTGTTTTGTCACAGAAATAGAAATACCTATACAATGAAGAACAAAATAATTAAAGATGTACGATGTAAAATTGTTATTTAATGTCTATTGAATATTATGCAAAATGAATAAGTTGTATAGCTTTCAAGTAATTCCTATATTAGGCAAGTAAATGCCATACATATTGAATTTTTTAAGAGAAAGTTTTATCTTGTGATTTGATCACATATATGCATAAACAAGTATATATGCATTTGTGTGTATAAAAAAAGAGGTCATGAGAAAAGTCTGATAAATGAAGTTTCTTAGATTGATTTATGGTGGTAGATTAAATTATGTAACCTCATAGAAAATTATATGAAGTTAGAAGTAAATAACAGTCATGTGTAGTTGTTTTATAACAAGTATACCTCGATTTACCTATAAAAAGCCTCTCTTAATGATGTCACAAGAAAAAAGAAACTCTATATCTTTCCCAAAGTAATTTTGCAAAGACTCTCAAAAGCTTTCTCTCTTTTTTTTTGTTTTGTTTCTATTAGTAAAAGTCATTGATGGAACATTTGCCAAAATATCCTGAGTTTGATGCATAAGTCTCTTAAGAAACTAAGATGTTAGGTTGGGATATTTGTACTAAATACCTCCCTTATAAACAATGGCATATTTAAAAATGACTTTATGTACTATATTATAATTAATGGTCTAAAGAATGAAACTTGATTCATATCTTTATATACATATATACATATGCATGTATTTATGTAAGGATGGATAAAGGAATAGAATTATTTGGTGTATTTATCTATATGTAAGCTTATGTACCTTGTGTGTCTAATGCCCACAGAAGATAATACAGTGTCGGACTTTTGAAACTGGAGTTATAGATGGCTGTTAGTCACTATGAGTCTACTGAGAATTAAAAGTTGGAGTTTGAGTAAAACAATAAGTCTTGTTAACTACTGAGCCTCTTACCAGCCCCTTTAGAGACTTTTAAAATATTTGGGCATTGTGTCATACTAGGACTTAGAAAGTATAAGCATAAAAATTCAGAAATGAAAGACAGCCTCCATGACACAGAAAATTTGAGGATAGCCTAGACTATACAAGACATTATCTAAAAGCAAGTAAAGGAATGATAGGAGGAGGAGAGGGAAGGAAGTAGTGTTGGAGAGAGATACAGAAAGATAAATGGAATGGAAAGGAAAGAAAAAAGATAAATAGTAGAAGGCCTGTTTATAATATAGATTGACACCATAATATTTTTGCCAGAGTCCACTCTTACAATGTCGCTTATCTATCCTAATTGTGATTTTCTCTACTGGGCAAGAGATTCTGCTCATCTTCTATCACACAATTTTACATGTCTCACAAACAGAGATCATATATTCCACAAAACTGAGGAAAGTCCAAAGTAAGATATCTCAATTATATTAACACACACACATATGTACACACAAAGACAAACAACTTAGGGAGTCTTATTACAAGGTTTAGGCCAGTCAGTACTGTATAGCAAGATGCATTCTCATAAAAATCCACAAATATTGTATAGTTTTCCATATTTTTTCCTTTTTATTCACTTAAATTTTTTTCAAAGTTGCTGTATTATGCATGAACCTATAAGGTAATTTTGAGTTTGTCTTCAGCATTTTGAAAAAGCAGAAACAATCAAATAATGCAGCACATCTATGGAGCCTTTAATCATATCTACTATGACAGTCAGTTGATAACTTAAAGAAACTGGTTTTTATTATATACAAAGATATACGTGTACATATATATATATATATGTGCATTTATAACATCAAGTACACATAAGTAAAGCAGTAATAAAGGATATGAAATAGAAAGAAAAACAGGAAGCAAGAGAGGGAGAAAAAGACAGAGCATACATTATCTAGTATACAGGTACTGTAGAATTCTTGAACACTGATTAAATATTATGGACATTTACCTCATGACTCTTCAGCTCACTTGCTCAGCATTAATGAAATAAGTAAACAGCATCAACAATAGCAAAAACAAATAAAACAGAAAACATTTTTAACTGAGTTTTGCATTTAGACTTTTCTTAACTATCTCATGTTTGTGATAAAATATAGGAATACAAATAAGCTAGTATGGAGCCAGCATTGTGCCTTTGGCAATGAATTGTGTATGTATGATCAGCAATTTTAAAGTATTTTCAAAACATTCCCTTATGATAATTATTTTGGGATTTCAGCAATTATCCCTAAGTCTGTATATCTAATCTCCACTATGATATTTTATTAGAATCAGCTTGTAAAACAAGTGAACTCATGAATGTTTCTTGTCAACCATCGTGCTAATTTCTCTAAACATAAAAAATTATGATCAGTCATGATTGTACATATAAGTAGGATATACTTTAGAAGTAGATACAGGAGGAACACTAGTTCAAGCATAGTCCTGACTACACTTTTCTGGGTTAGGGAAATGCTACATTGTATAAACATTTGCTACATCAAACCCATGTAAACTTGATTCAGCCAATTTGCCTAAAATAAAAATGTTGCTTTAGTGAGGTGGGAGACAGATATAAACAGGAGCATTCAAAATAAGAGCTCTCAGTTACACTAAAACACACACACAAACACAAAATCTCATACACTCATGTGAGTATGCACACACATACTTAAAATAAGAAGCTATTAAACATTCAGTTTTCCAATTTTAGAGAAAAACTAGACTGAATTATGCATACATAAGAATTTATTTTACAATTGCTCTAAATTGTGGCCCTTTTACTAAAAACTGATATTCTATAGCTTACTGAAATAAGTTAAAAAATTTACTTGATATTAATTTAAATTAAATAAATTATCCAATGTAGATTTTACAGATAAGAAATCTAGAAGATATATACGAAAATACATTTTTTTTGTATATGGAAACATCTATATCCAACAGGAAAGCTGTAGTAACAAGGAACATTGACAATACTAACAAAATTATTTTTTTCAGAATTTCCTCCTAACCTTGCATGTGTACAATTAGCTTCTTTACCATATAGTTACTGCAGAATATTTTTGCAGCAATTAAGTCATCAGGTGTTTGGGAACTTTAATAACACCATTATGCTTATATTCAATAAAAATCTACTTAACATTCTTTTTAAATTATGATTTATGGTAAATATTATTTCAGAGTATATTTCTTAGTCAGAACATAGTTAAAGTGTTAAGATTTTTAAAAACCACATATCACTATCAATAGTCAATTCAAATTTTGTTTCTGTCTTCAAAACTCTGTGGTCTCTGAACCAAGCTCATGGGTGGCTCAGACTGGATCTCTACACATGATGGCAAAGAAATGTTTGTTTTATGAGAAACAAATAATTACATATTAAGTAATATATAAAACTTCGTAGAAAGTTGTTTCTCTTATAAAAAAGTACCTATTTTTTAAAAAAATACTATCTAAAATTCCTTTATGTATTGTATATACTTCATTTACTATAGAACTAAATATCCATCTTAATAAATGGCCAAGGAGAAATAAGAGTAACACAAAAGAAAATAAATGGAAGTCAATTGGCTGATAGTTTGATATAGATGAAAAGAAGAGCATACCCTGAAATATTATAGTATAATATAACACTTTCAGGACATGTTTGGGGATACTATATTATCATCTTATTTCTCTGCTTTCATCCCATGTGGATTCCAAAGACCACTTCAGGACTAAGACCTGCTTTTTCACTCAACTTTCTGTGCCAGTTGTCAATTCCCATGGCTCCCTCTTCTTTGGATCTGGCATTCTGGTCTAGAAATTGGGTAGACTATCTTTTATTCTCCTCCATTTCTAGTTCTTCACATTTTATCCTTAGTCCTACAAGACCACGTGCAGTAGCCTGTCTTTTCTCTCTACCTCCATTCACAGGTAACTTCATATATCCATGAGGAGAACAAGATTTCATACTTCCTATGGAACCTCTCAGTATCAACCCCCCACTTTCTGCCCCATCGCCATCCTTTCCATCAGACCTCAATACCTAGAAATTCATCTTTCCTCAACTACTTTTTGTCACCCTTGTGAAGGAATCAGAAAAACTCCCTACTAGCCAATCCACAGCAACCTAAATTGCCATACCCCTAAGATATAGAGAGCTCAACAGAATTCAAGAAACAGTATTTTTACCCAAGGAATAAAAGTTTGAACATCAGGATTTAGAACTACAAATATCCCAAATCCTGATAACTAGACAATAGAACAAAATACAAAAATCAAAATGAACAGAACAAATAAACAAACAAGAACCTGGAAACAACCTAGATGCCCTTCAACGGAAGAATGGATGAAGAAAGTATGGAAGTACTTATTAGTAGTACATATTAGAGTACTACTCAGCAGTAAAAAAAAACAATGACTTCTTGAATTTTGCATGCAAATGGACAGAAATAGAAAACACTATCCTGAGTGAGGTAAGCTAGACCCAAAAAGAGGAACATGAGATGTACTCACTCATATTTGGTTTCTAGCCATAAATATAGGACATTGAGCCTATAATTTGTGTTCCTAGAGAAGCTAAATAAGAAGGTGAACCCAAAGAAAGACATATAGTCATCCTCCTGGAGATTAACTTTCATCAGGTGATGAAAGCAGAGAGACAGAGACCCACACTGGAGCACCGGACAGAAAGCTCAAGGTCCAAATCAGGAGCTGATGGAGAGAGCACGAGCAAGGAACTCAGGACCGCGAGGATTGCACCCACACACTGAGACAATGGGGACATTCTATCGGGAACTCAACAAGGCCAGCTGGACTGGGTCTGAAAAAGCATGGGATAAAACCGGACTCGCTGAACATAGCAGACAATGAGGACTGCTGAGAAGTCAATATCAGTGCCACTGGGTTTTGATCCTACTGCAGGTACTGGCTTTGTAGGAGCCTAGGCAGTTTGGATGCTCACCTAACTAGACCTGGAAGGTGGTGGGAGGTCCTTGTACTTCCCACAAGTTAGGGAACCCGGAATGCTCTTAGGGCTGATGAGGGAGGGGGACTTGATTGGGGGAGGAGGAGGGATATAGGAGGTGGTGGAGGGGAGGAGGCAGAAATCTTTAATAAATAAGTAAATAAAAAAATAAAATAAAAAAACCAAAAACTACAATTAATAACATCCAGGACAATATTTCTCTACCAGAACCAAAAGCCTTACTACAACAGACCACAAGAAATAAAATATACCTTAAGTATAAGGTAAAAACTTCAAAATAGGTATTGTAAGTATGTTCAAGAATTTTAAGAGTAAATGAATAAATCCATTAATGATGTCAATGTAAACACAAGCAGACAGTAAAAAGAAATGAAAAAAAAAACTGTTGAAGATATGGAAGTTGAATAAGTATTTTAAAGAAACCCATACTTAGGAAATACTAAAAATAAAGTAAAAATGAATTCAATCAAAAAGTTTCACCAAATGAGTGTGATAGATGGAAGAGATAGTCAGTGGCATTGAAAACAATATAGAAAAAAATGAATATATTATTCAAAAAATAGTAAAACTAAAAAATACTGACATAATATATCTAGGAAATGTGATATGCTATGAAAAGGAAAAATCTAAGAAAAATGGGAATAGAGAAAGGAGAAGAACCCCAGATCAAAAACACAGAAAATACTTTCAACTAAATTAAGAAAAAAAAAATTCCTAACCTAAAGAAGGGGATGCCTCTATAGATAAAAGAAGCATACAGAATCCTACAAAGATTGGTTCAGAAAAGAAACTCCCTGCAGCACATAATAATCAAAATGCTGCATGTGCAGAACAATGAAAGAATAATTAAAACTTCCAAGGAAACAGACTGAGTACCATATCAAAGCAGGCCCATTAGACTAGTAGTAGATTGTTTAGTGGAGTCTCTAAAATTTAGAAAGGCCTGGATAGCTGTTCTACAAACTTTAAGAGACCATAGATGTTGGCTAGCCCAGAGTACTAAACCCAGCAAAACTGTTGATCACATAAGAAAAAGAAAGAAAAACTTTTCACAATAAACCAAATTTTAGGAGTATCTTTCAACAAACCCAGCTCAACATATGGCAATAGTGAAGAATGTCAACCTCAGAAGATTATACACAATCAAGAAAATACAATGAATACATAATCCCAAACCAACAAATCAAAAGAGAGGAAAATCCAAATCAGAAAAATTAAATAACATGAATAACCTAAAAGTGTTCGTTGATAACTCTCAACACCAATGATCTTAATTTCCCCAATAAAATGACATAGGTGAGCAGATTGCTATTGTAAAGAGGACCTGTTTATCTGTTGCATCTAAATATCCAGAAAACATGCCTTGCTGTGAAAGATCCACTTCTCCTTGACTAAAGGTCAGAGAACTTATGCTTATTCTTGATCTTTCAAAATTATTGAGAAAAGATTTGACTTAAAGAGTGGCTACAAACAAGATGTTCTGACCTAGTGTGTGGTTACTTGGTGTTTTATATATTAAATTGGTCCATAGAGGTGGATTCATTCCATCTCAACAAAAGGTGAGAGAATGCAGGCATTTTCTTGCTCCTTCAAGTCTATGACTGGAGGTTTTATACAGGGAGTGTTTGCCTACAGGATACTTGGTCTAATGTGAAGTTGTTGCATATCCTGCTTAAAACAATAGAATGATTAACTCAGGATAAAGTGTCATTGTGTTTTAAGTACTGAATCAAGTAATTACTCTGATTATTCTTTGTATTATATCAAATCAGTCTTTTGATTTCTTCCCCCCCTTTGGGGAATTGGGGTATAAACATATAGAAAATAAATGTGGGTATATTCAGTATTCACTGGATTGCCCTTCCAATTCTACACTATATCTATATTTCCTTTGTATTTCTGTTCCTCATACCTATTTTTTTAATCCTCACACCCCTACCTTGGAATGAGCAAACCCCATTGAGGCTGGATGCCTGCAGATGTAATGCCAATGTATGGATATGACAGTTGGTGTCACAACATGTGGTTCATGACCAATGAACCCTGATACCTCACCATCAAGAAAAGACACTACCTCAGTGTTCAAGGATAGAAAAAATATTTTTATGAAAGGGAAACAAGAAGCAAATGTTAGAGCCATATTTTTATCTGACAAAATAGACTTCAAACCAAAACTAATCAGAACAGATAGTGAAGGGTAATAGATACTCATCAATGGAAAAGTCCACGAAAAGGACATTGCAAACAAAAATGTCTATGCACCATACAAAAGGACACCCAAGTTCATAAAATAAACACTATTAGAGCTAAAACTATATACTGACCCTCATAGGATAGTGGGTGATTACAATACCCCATACTTGTGAGTAGACAAGTTATCTAAACAAAAATTAAACAGAAATTATGAAGCTAAATGTCATAAATCACACTGACCTAAGAGATATTTATGAAATATTTCACCTAAACACAAATGAATGTACCTTCTTCTCAGAACCTCAGCTATTTTCTTTAAAGATTTATTTATTATGTATACATTCTGCCTCCATATATGCCTGCACGCCAGAAGTAGGCACCAGATCTCATTACAGATGGTTGTGAGCCACCATGTAGTTGCTGGAAATTGAACTCAGGACCTATGGAAGAACAGTCAGTGTTCTTAACCACTGAGTCATCTCTTCAGCCCCGCCTCAGGTATCTTTACCCAAAATTTAGTCATGTATTTGGACATAAAGAAAGTCTCAATGGACACCAAAATTTGAAATAACACTCTGTATCCTATTTGGCTACAACAGATACAACAACAGAGATTTTATATACTTGTGGAAACTGAACAAATAATTATGTAATGTGCTGTATGAACTCTTACTGCCAGTAGCCTTTAAGTTACCCACCCAATTGGTTGTGGCCTCTTATACTATTTATGCTGATGTCCTCCTTTCTGGCTATGGGATTCAGTTGCCATTCTCTGTTCCAGCAGAGGATATTGATTTGTGTGTCTACTCCTAAATAAATAACCCTCTATTATTCTCAGTTCTGTGCTAGTGTGGGATTTCTGTTAAGCATTCTTCCTCATCCTGTGCTCCACATGGATTCAGACTCCACACTTACCAAGTGGAAGGCCTAAAGGCCAAACCATTCCATAACCCAGAGTGTCTCCCAATCCTCCCTGCTTGTCTTGCTTTTACCTAAGCGGTTTTTTTGTAAAAACCACCCGCCATTGCATAGCTTATTGCATGTGGCAACTTTGAAATTTCTCCAGGGAATGCATGCCCCCTGACCATACTGCCACATTCCCTGGCATGGTTCCTTGCCGTGTGGAAACTTGTGTAGCTTCTTGTGTGTGTTCTCTCCACGTGAGTTCTGGGCTTCTAGCTCTGTGTATGGGATTTATTTAATTGCTTTTAATTTGTCAAGGACAGCATATTGCTTAGTATTTAACCAGTAACAAGGCAGGAAACTAAAGCAGCTCAGGATCATTCATGTCATCAACAGTTGAATTCGTGACACTGCAACCACAACACCTGCTAGAAAATAAATATTATTACATCTAAAACAATTTACCAGATCATATAACAGGTAATCAATAAATCAATATGGCAAACTACATTAACACTGAAACTATTAGTAAATTTTGTATAGCACAGGGCATATATGATTATGGTGATACATCCATTTATTGGATATTGAGACACAGTTTTTTTTCTTCGTATTGAATCCTTAAGAAACAATATGGATCTTTTAGAAGTGATACTGTCTTTATAGACTAATAATTACCAACTAGTTGACAAAACTAAAACCATTGAAAATCAAAAGTTAACTGAAAAATTAATACTATTTAAAGGGTAACATTAATTTGATGGAAAAAATTGAATCCATGTCTAAGGGTACTGAGAAATTATCTGAAAGAATTCATGCTGTTGAATTTGACAATCAAAATTTGTTAAAAAGTTATGATAAGTTAGCAGATTGAGTATCTCTCCAGGATGCCAATATTCATGCTATCCAAGTAATGTCCAAGAATGTGGTTTACCTTTAACAGAGAAACTTCAGATCTTGGAATCACATGTGCAGAATGGGGCCCAGAGGCCAGATGGCTCAATGAAATCACTAGAAATATATACAGTCCAGGAGATTCAGGCTTTACAAAAGACAATAGTAAAAAAGATTTGAAATGATTGAGGAAATTGTTGTAGCTGATGAACAGGGAATGAAGTCACAGGGACAGGATTCAACATCACCAGTAGCTGTCAGAGATGACCCATCCAGGGTTTTAACTTCCTACCCTGTAATCTACTCTGACAAAGAACCAACACTAAATGCCCAAAAGGATCTCAAGAAGGTATATGGATACCTATAAGAATGAATGATCTAAAAAAAGTAAGCAAGCTGTCATAACGTATGGCTTGCATTTCACATTTGTTAGAAAGATGATAAAGACATGGGTTTCTATTATTAAGACAATACCACATGATTGGCTTCAGTTAGTTTCAGCAGTGCTGGATAATGGGCCACAGTTGAAGTTTAGATGTTATTTCAAGGAAGATGCTAAAATTTTAGAACAACAGGGAAAAGCAAAAAGGACTTAAGACTTTCTAAGATCAAATTCTTGGTGTGGACACTTTTGGTTCAAGCTCTTTACTATGAACAAATCTTGTCCTTATGTAACAAAGCACCCTTAAATGCTTAGGACAAGATTGAAAAACTAGGAAAATTAATTGAATTATATATGAGAGTTAAACAAGACCAGGAAGAACAATTTAGTGACTTTTTACAAAGATTAACTAAGGCTGTACAAATAGGAGTAACAGATCCAGATGATAGACAAGTACTTAATTAATCTCTGGCTTTTGAAAATGCCAATTTAGAATGCAAAAATATACTTGGGCCTTTAAAGGTTAGATCAGCACCTATGGATAAATGGATCCTACATACAATAAACACTGAGACATTGACCTGTAATGCTGAATCTTGGGTAGGTGAAGCAATTTCTAAAGGAATGAGGAGACATCAAAATGTAAAAGGTTTTAATTGTGGATTAAAGGGCATCTGCAAAAGGATTGTAGACAAAGAATTCCTAGAAATAATATTTCCTATGGCAATGGCAAGAATAGGAGGACTCAGCCTTCAGGTATATGTGGAAGGTGTGACAAAGGCCGAGATTGGACCAATGAATGCAGATCAACAAAAGATAGACAAGGCAATTCAATACCATTGGGAAACTCTTTGAGGGGCTTCTCACAGGCCCCCAAGCCAAAAGTGGCCCAGTCATTCCCACTCACTGTGGAGGAAATAGCTTACAAGGAAAATTTAAAAAAAAATCCAGAGGCTTCAGTAAAAGCCCATACTATTTAAGATGATGATGAAAACAGGGAGGATAAATAAAAAATTCTTATAGGAAATAGGAAATGCATATTCTGGCAGACTTTTATAAATGATCAAAGACTAAAGATGAGTGCATAGAAATAGTATTGCAATTGTTGGTTTGATAGACAGGTGTAGATTTGAGTATTATTACTCCAGAATCTTGGCATACAAATTGGCCTCTTCAAGAGGCAGATGTTCAATTAGTAGAAGTTATAACCATAGCTCAAGTTAAACAAAGCACAAGATTGATTGACTACATAGAGCCGGAAGGACAGAGGGAAGCTGAGGCCATCTGTGGCTAATATTGAAGTAAATTCATGGGGTCATGACCTTCTGCAGCAAAGGAATGCTCATATTAACATTTGTGAAGACCCAGGAACTCATAATTCTGTGAAGGATATTATTAGGTATCATACACAAAGGTCACCAGCCATTGAGGTTATACAAGAACACAAAATAACTAGCAAATCTTTAGAGTTACCAGCAGCCCTAACTTTAAAATGGATAATTCAGAAAACAACATGTGTTAAGCAATGGCCTCTAACTGAAGAAAAGCTCCAGGCTTTAAAACAGCTGGTACAAGAGCAACTAGATGCTCCCCATATATAAGAATCACCTATCCCTAGGAATTCTCGTGAATTTGTTGGTAAAAAGAATACTGTTAACTAGAGAATGGTGACAGATCCTTAGATCTTTTGATAAGGTATTTCAACCTATTAGATCTCTACACTCTGGAATTTCTCTGCCTTCTATCAAAAGGAGGGCCTCTTATAGTTGTTGATTTGAAAGAGTTTCTTCACTCTACCCTTAAAAGAAATGGAAAGGAAAAAATTGCCTACACAGTGCCTACTTATAATAATTCTCAGCCTACTAGGAGATATTAATGGAATATCCTCCCACAAGGAAAGTTCAATAGCCCCACTCTGTACCAATACTTTTAAAGTCAGCCATTGGAAATAATGCAAAAGCAATACCCTAAGTCTATAAGTTACCATTACATGAATGACATTCTGCTATCTGATTTAAACATAGATACTTTTCATAGAAAGTTTGAAGAAGTAAAGAAAGTTTTGCCTAAATGGGGATTACATATTTCTCCTGAAAAAAAAAATACAGAAAGGAGATTATGTCAATTACCTAGGTTATAAAATATGTTTATTGAAAATCAGAACACAAAAGACACAAATTAGGAGAGACCAGTTGCTGATTCTTAATAACTATCATTCATTGTTAGGAAATATTTCCAGTCTAAGACTGGCTGTTGGGATAGTACTTGATATTCATTTAAACAAACTGTAGGGGGTGATAAAGATTTGAAAACCTTTAGATAATTAACAGCTGAAGCAGAAGAGTAATTAACAACTGATGAGGAGAAATTACAAGAGGCACATATAGATAGGGTAAATCGAAATCAATTTTATTCTAGTCATATTGCCTTTCAGAATTTCTCCTACAGAAATTTTAATGCATAGGGATGATATTATCTTAGAATGGATCTTTTCCCACATAAACTAAGTAAAAAAAATAAAAAACTTCTGGAATAGGCTTTGTCCTATATATAAATATCACCCATATTCGATTTCATATGAGTCTTCCAGGTCTTCTAGCACAAAGTAATGCAGAAATTGATAAATTATTGGTTGGAAGCATGTTGCAGCCCTTGGAATTTCATAAAAAAATCATGTCAATAGCAAAGGTTTAAAGAAAGAATTTTCTATTACATGGCAACAAGCTAAGGAGATTATAAAGAGATGTCCTACTTGTTCTTTCTATATTCAAACACTGCTATCTGCAGGGACTAACCCAAAGGGCACTCAAAGGAATAAAATCTGGTAGATGGGTGTATTCCAATTTGTAGAATTTGCAAAATTAAACTATGTACACCACAGCATTGACACTTACTCAGGTTTCCAGTGGGCAACTGTTTTACACTCAGAAAAGGCTGTCTCAGTAATCACATATTTATTAGAAATTATGGCCATCAGAGGGGGAGGGAAATGGGAGGCAGCGGCAGGGAAGAGACAGAAATCTTTAATAAATAAATAAAATTTAAAAAAAGAAATTATGGCCATCATGGATATACCTGCACAAGTAAATATAGATAATGGTCTAGCATATGTCTCTAAGAAAATGATTATTTTTTGCTCATTATAACATAAAGCATATTACGGGTATACCACACAATTATACAGATCAGGTAGCTATAGAAAGATCAAATTGAAGTATGAACTATAAAGGATATGTTAAACAAACATAAAAGGATGGAAAATACCTCCAGAAATATACTACATAATGTTTTATTATCCTTGAATTTTCATAACACTAATGAGAAAGGGACAACAAGAGCAAGGCTCATTGGATAATATAAAAGTCTTCTCAATTAAATCAGCTAGTGTATTCAAGAATGTGTTAACCTCACAATGGAAGCCAGGAGATTTGCTACATTGGGGAAGGGGTTTTGCTCTTGTTTCCACAGGAGAAGAAAAATTATGAATACCATCAAGATTAATAAGTATTCAGTTGGAAAAAGAGAAACCTCTTGAGAAAGAGAAATAACAGCTCATCCACAGAGGTGACAATCATACAGGTGTTAAGGAAAACTCATAAGGGTTGGGGCATAGTTCTGTTCTTGTCTTTACAGGAAAATACACATCTTTAAAAATTCAAGAGTCCCTGGATGTTTGTTTGCTGAAAGATGGAAAAATAACTATCTACCAAGGATCATCAAGAAAAAAGGAATATAATTTATGAGGTCTGGTAACTGATACACATATATCTAAACACAAACACATACATAATACATATATACGGTTTTAGAGTGGCACACTGGCTCTGTCCTCTAAATCCAATCATGCTGTTAAAATAAAGAAAAACTCAGAGTTTTTGTCTCATGTCCAGAGCCATGATATGGGACAGAAAGAAAAAAGGCTTTAGAAAAAAAATTACTTTTCTTTATAACTATTTTTGTCTCTATCGTACCTTTCATTGAATATATATGTCTGTATATGTCTATGTAAATAATGTTTAAGTTTTCCACAATGAACAATTAATATTCCTGCAGTAGTCTTTGAAATTTACAGGAAGAATATGGGCCTCACAACAACAACTCCATCTGGTTGCTATGATGTCATGATTATGATAATGTTACTATAAGACCTTTTTTGGGTACCAGCTGCTCAAGATGATTTACTTGGTTAGTTGAAATAGTTTTCTTTTTACAATGTTTTGGCCAGAACTCCAAAGAGAGAAATGCTACTGAGTACTCAGAGATTATTTGCAAATATACCAGAAACTAATCTTGGAACTTAACCATCATTTTACTTTCACAGGATGACATAGAAAGAACATGACCCTGATGACAGCTGAAAGTAATTCTAGAAGATGACATCCCCTTTCCCAACAAAGTTTGTCCTCAGGGTTAAGGACAACATTCAGGGGTTGATTATAATTGATATAGCTTTGGGGGTTGGGGGGATTTTGTAGGCTCAAGGATCTTTTTTTTTTAAAAAAAGAGCGGGGATTTGATGGGATGATAGATTAGTGTGAGCTTATTCACATTATTAATAAGAGTGAGTAATAGAGTGAATACTTGTGAGCTATTATTTATAGGCAATTTACATTAGTATAGATCCTTGTATATTGATACAAATTTAAATTATATTGAATATGTTCCTATTTTCATCTACAATATTTGTATATCTAAGCAAAATTACTTTGTCATATTGTACGCATGCATGCTTCTCCCTCTGCTTAAAACATTTTTGTATATTGATACAATTTCAGGATATATTTATCATATTGGAGCATACATTTCTGTCTCTAATCAAGAAACTTATACATTTTTTATATTTTGAGGCCATTGTTCTCATTTGTTGCCCAGTTGTTCACTGTGTAATTTTCTAATATGAAGTCTTAGTATTTAAGTTATATAGGTATTAAGAATAATAGATCAATAGTTATCGATGCTTGTCATACTTACAGTTAGACTAATCACGTTCTATAGATGCATAGAAATTGTATTCTGCATAGATAGATAAATTTAAACACTTAAAAGAGCTGTAGAGTATGGCATTTAAATAACTTAGGGTTCTGTTGACATGAGACAAAATTATTCCTTGCAGCACCAATCTATTCCCGAGAGAATGTTGAACATCCAAGACACTCCACTTGGAGTTTGTTTTCTTATTGGCATAAATGGCCTTTGGGCAAGGAACTCCCCATGCCTCAACCACTGACAAGGTACATGATATCTGGAAATGGATAAGAAGGACACAAGGAAAAAGATTGTCAAATCTTGCAATGACAGGGTAAGATGGTTTTGAAAAATGTCTTGCCTGTGAAAATGGTCTCTTAGTTATGGTAGGCCTTAGGCAAATTTGGTTGCTTTAATGTTGCAAATGAGACTTTGCGTGAATGCCTAGGTAGTGAGTTGTCTCTATAATTTGTTGTACATTTTTGGAAGTTGCTTGATTGCACTTCCTCCTTACTTAAGTAATATTATTTTCCTTCTGGGAACTTTGATGTGGTTGAAGACTATATAATTGTAGTTACTTTTTTCTCATGACTTGGACAAGAAATTTATTATAAAAGACTTAAACACATTAGGATAATTATTGAAACATTTAAAACATGTTTTTGCTTAATATATTTGTTATTATTGTATATGATTGTGTATTAGGCTTAGAACTCTCTTATTTAAACAAAAGGGTGAGGTGGCGTAGGAACTCCTACTGCCAGTATCCTTTAAGTTATCTGCCCACTTGGGCATGGCCACTTATACTATTTTTGCTGATGTAAAGCATGTGTCTGGCCTCTTTTCTGGCTGTGAAATCCGGTTGCTGTTCTCCATGCCAGTAGAGGATGCTGATTTGTGGGTCTACCCCTAAATAAATAACCCTATATTATTCTCAATTCTGAGTTAGTGTGGGATTTCTTTTAAGTGTCCTTCTTCAGTAATGAAAAGCAGATCTAGATGGTATCTTAAAGTTGTCTTGATTTGCATTTCCCTGATCGCTAAGGAAGTTGAGCATGACCTTAGGTTTCTTTTGGCCA
>NW_004949153.1:1356505-1367012 GCF_000317375.1 Microtus ochrogaster | reverse complement strand
GAGGGAAATGGGAGGTGGTGGCGGGGAGGAGGCAGAAATCCTCAATAAATAAATAAATTAAAAAAAATATCTTACAGATAAAGATTACGTTAATAAAAAAATACTGCTAAAAAAAAGAAAAGCAGATCTAGATAAAATTAAGTTAGAAGTTAAAAATGTTTGATAATTGATAAAAATGGAAGTGATAATGTTTTCAAATGCATGGGACATAATAAAGGCAGTTCTAAGAGGAAAGTTCATAGCATTAATTGCCTTCATAAAATATGTAAGGACCAATAAAATAAACTTCTTAATATCAAAAAAGTCAATATACCTTTAGTTCAAGAGAAAGAGGATACAAATGAATTAATTATAGATGCAAAGAGGCACATAGCAACATAAAATGAGGCAATCCAGATGGCTACAGGGATATAAATTAAAAATATATATTCCACCAAATGGGAAAACTGAGAGAAAATGGATAAATTTCATGATATGTTCCACTTACCAAAACTGAGACAAGATCAATTAAACAATTTTAATTAATCTTTTACTCTAAGTGAGTTAATAACAGTAATTAAAATCTCCCTATTGGGAAAAAATAAAAGCCCAGGGCTATACCGCATAAGCACAAAATGCTGCCAGACTTTCAAAGTAGATTTGACACACTTGTTTCTAAATATATTACACAAAATATAAATGAAAACCACATTGTTCAATTCATTTTACAAAGCCAAAATTACCCTGATAACCTAAACCACATTAAGACCTAACAAAGAATAAGAATTACACAACAATTTTCATTACAAATTTAAATACAAAAGTTTTCAATGGAATGCACAAGGAACAAATATAAGAACATGCCAAAAATATAATCTACAATGGAAAAATAGGCCAGAGATACAGTGATGAATCCACATATATAAATCAATAATGCAATCCATCATATAAACAGACTAAAAAAATAACATGATCATTTCATTAGGAATTGTAAGGGCCTTTTACAAAATCTAACAAAACCCATATAAAGAACATGGTTACCTGGGACATACCTTAACATAATGAATGCAATTTTTGGTGATCTCAGAAAAACACCTAGGTAAATCTCCTGAGTCACGGAGTAACAGAAAAGTTTTCAGATACTGAAATGAAATTGGGGGTCAATAGAAGCTAAAATAACACAAAATAATATTACTTCATTGTAATTTCGTATGAATGGCAACAATATTCTCTCTCTCTCACACACACACACATTGTTCCTCAGATAATTATCTGAAAGAATGATGCTCACTAGTAAGTAAACAGTTGTTAGGAAATGATACTTGAACCAACTCCTAGGAAATAAATGAAATAAAAGTAAGAAGAGAAAGAGAATACAGAAAGATGGAATAGTTGAATTTCCTCTAAACAATTTGTTCTGAGAATGCAGTAAGCATCCATGACTATCCTGCATTAAGGTAGTAGATTATCCTTTATGTTCCATGTTCTTTAAAAACTAAGCATTGTATGAAATTCTGAACTCACCCATAAAGTAAGTATGATCTTTGCTAAAGTATTCTTTGTTACTTGAAATTTTTCTCACTATAAAGAAGATTGCCCACAGGTATCATACCTAGCAAATTAAAAATAATCCCTTTATTTAAAACATAATGTTTAAATTATAAGTGCCCAAAATTAACACACCAATTTTCCTGCAAGTATAGATTTTTAAGTGAAATAGAGTACAAGAGAATTGGCTCTTTTGGTAAAGTCAAGATTACAGTTTCTGATTGTCTGAATCTTCCCTCTGGCTTGTGATTATCAATCCTAAAGCAACTGTGTCTGAGGTATTCTGTATTTTCTTTGCCATCATTGTCTGACTTAGCTCTCTGGTGACTTTGTTTTATCCTCTGCAAGTAGTGTATAAAATATATTTATGTGGTGATATTTTATTTGTATTTTAATAAATAAAGTGTTCCTGAAGACCAGACAGTAAAACAACCACCCTGGTTAGCCTTATGAACCAGACAGTGGTGACCCACACCTTTAATCCCAGTAGCCAAACTAATTTGCATAAAAACTGGGTGGTAGTGGCACACACCTTTAATACTAGCACTAGAGAAGAATATAAGATGGGAGGAGACAGCTCTCAGACACAGTCTCATTCTGAGGATTCCTGGAAGCAGGATCAACATTTTGAACTGAGATAGATGTAAGAGCCAGTGGCTTTCTACTTTGTTTTTCTGACCTTTAAGTTGAACCCCAATATCTGCTCTAGGTTTTTATTAATTGTGCTATGTCTTTCCAAACAAATTTGTTTGGCATAAGATATAGCTTATGCATGACCTCCCAAACCAAGCTTTTATTTCCTGTCTTTTATCTTCTCTTTCTTTCTCATCCCCTGATACCTCCACCCTCAGGAATCTGTCACCAAAGAACAACTTGCTGTTATGTCTCAGGGGAAAGAGAGAAAACAGATGCTGGTCATTCAATGAAACAAAATCAATGAGTTCCAGCTTCAATAAAAGACTCTGTACCAACAAAGTAAGGCTGGAGGAATTAAAGAAAGTGCTATATGTTAATATCTGGAATTCACATACTGGGTGTATATTGGTTCACCATGAGTATGTAGTACCCACAGAAAATATAAAAGGTATTATATCTCTGGAGTTTGAGGTGTAGATGATTGTAAATGACTATGTGGGTTCTGGGCCTATATCCAGGTCCTCTACATGAGCAGCCAGTACTTTTAACTGCAGACCAAACACTCATGCACATAAAATTACAATAAATAATTTTAAAAAGAAAATTAAGATCCCTATATGATATATCAAATGGAAACATTGGATATTTTTAAATACCCATAAGACTTAATATCTTGCATAATTTTCTTCAATTTTTGAAGTTATTAAGAAAATAACCAGATTGATGTTGAATTACCTTCTATATGTTGTGAATATGTTTTTTTTTTTTTTTTTTTACCATTGGTTAATAAAGAAGCTTCTTTGGCTTATGACAGGGCCGGATATAGCTAATCAGGAAAATTAAATTAAGGCATGAGAAAGATGTTGCCATGTAGCTGATGAAGGAAAAACATGCCAGCACCTTACCAGTAAGTCACAGACTCATGGCAATACACAAATTAATAGACGTAAGAGCTAAGAGCTAGTTAGAATTATATCTTAGCTACCGGCCAAACAGCATTGCAGTTAGTATAGTTTCTGTGTGATTATTTGGGTGTGAGCATCCTGGAAACAAAGCACCATCTCCATTTACACCAAATCTTAATTTATCACAAAAATTTTTCAAGAAAGACATATGGTGCTCTATTGCAGAGGAGATAGAAATGAGAGTCTTAAATACAATATAAATGAAGCAGTTCTTAAAATGAAAGGGGAAAATTTTAATGCACACAAAAAGAAATCCTCCCTTTCACCCTCCTGCTTTAATCTTTGGACCTATAATTCACTATATTAAATGACTTGGATAAACATGGAAAACTCATGAACTGAGCAACTCAGTCCTTCCATGATATCAACCAGGTAAGGCATATCAATCCTAAGAAAAGGACTCTAGTTAGTAACTTGCAGCCTCAGTCAGTTTTCTTTTGCTGTGAAGAAACATCATGGCAACAGTAATTTTCATAAAACAAAAACATTTATTTGGAGTTTAGTTACAGTTTCAAAGGTTTAGTCAGTTGTCATCATGATGGGAAGCATGGCAGCTTGTAAGAAGATATGATGCTGGAGCAGTAGCTCAATATTCCCTGTATCTTCAGGCAACCAAAGGAGAGAAAGACAGTGGGCCTAGTTTGAGATTTTGAAACCTCAAAGAACAGCCCTAGAAACACATTTTTCCAACAAAACATACCTCGTAATCCCTCTTTAATTATCCTACTCCTTGATGATCAAACTTTTAAACATATGACCATATAGAGGTCATTCTTATTCAAACCACCACACTTACCTCCTGATATAAAGCCCACAAGAGATGAGAAAGTTGGTTGAGCTCAAAAAACCCTTACTTGTTTTCATTTTAATACATTTGGAATTTTCTTTACCTGATAAATATACATTTTAGATATATATTAAAATACAAGAGAATAAGCCATTAATGTCTAGAATTATGTGCAAATTAATAAAAGTGGGTATGTAAAGAAAAAATACTGAAAATGAAAGTACTTCTGAGATATCTTACTTGTAGGCCAGTCAGTATATATATATATTTTATTCCTCTGGTTAACACCATGATCAAAAGCACCTTGGAGAGAAAAGGGTTCACTTCATTTTACAGTTTACAAATGATAAAGAGAATTTTCTAAGTTCATACCTCTTGCTTTTATCATGTTCTTTTATGCCAGTATGTGATGTCTTCAGCAATAGGGTTTTATCATGAAGGTCTTCAAGATAACTCAGAACAATGGGAGAGTATTAAACATAAATGAAATATTTTCAATCATGGAAACATTTTTTTTCTTGATAATTTTCTGTCTCATTATATATTAGTTCACAGTACCTCCAGAGATCTTTCACAAAGCTTTCAATGGTATATACATATCTTTTCATATCATTTCTAAAATTTATTTATGGTAGTTTCATACATACATGATAGGAACTTTAACTATTTTTTACCCCATTATGTATCCTTTATTGTGCCTTTTATGCTAAGCCTATCTTCCCAACAAACCCTCTTCTTATCTGTTTAATTTGCTTTGATATAATCCATTTAATTGGGGTTGTCAGACAGCTACTTTTCAGATTTTGGACCACTGAAGAAAATGATGCCCAGCGATTACATCAGCCTTTATCAATTTATCAGTTCATTAAGGATGAGTATAAGCTCATAATGAAATGTTGAAAGCCTCAATCTGGTGCAAGTCTTTTGCAGATAACCATAGCTTCTTTAAAAATTGGAGTTCAAGAAGAAGTTCAGAAAAGCAAAATAGCCAGCCACTGGGTCTTACCTCTACTGCAGTCCAAAATGGCAATGCTGCCTCTAAGAATCTCAGAATGAAACTGAAACTGAGAGCTATCTCCTCCTGTTTTACAATCCTTTCTAGGGTTGGAATTAAAAGCATGCACCAATGGGATTAAAGGAATGCACTGCCCAGTTTCTATGGCAACTACTTTGGCTAGTGGAATTAAAGGTGTGTGTTACCACTGCCTGGTTTGTAAGGCTGACCAGTGGGGGATGTTCTAATCTCTTATCTTCAGGAAAGCTTTATTTATCAAAGTGCAAATGAAATGCCACTGCAAATTTATATATACTGCAGCCATGTTATGCTCAAAAGACACCTTTTGTGGAACAATATCTTGTAAACTAGCACTTACATTCTTTCCACCTCCTACTGTTCAATGTTCCTAAGTCTCATAAGGTATGTTAGAGGGATGAAATTGCTGTTGATTTGTGTGTTGGACATTCTACCATCACTTGTTTTTGGCAGTTAGATCTGTAAAGAATCTTTGTATTAACTTCAACCAACAGCTACCCAAATATTAGTTGATGAGGCTTTGGGTAGCATTAATCTATGGGAATAAACATGAGGATTTATAACAAAGTTTAAAAAAATGTTAATTTAGCAAAATAATAGTAGAGATCTCTCAGGGTCCTATGTCCTTTCTAGCCAGCGGCTCTTGATCTGGACACAGTACCAAGCAGGTTCTCCCTTTTGTGCAATGGTGCTCAAATTCAGTTAGAAATCAGTTTGTTACTTACCTGATAATTATGCCACTGTTTTAATAGTGAGTATATGGCCTAAAATTCAATATTGTAACTTGAAGGGTTCAAAGCTGATTAAGAATAGATATATCAAAATACAACTGAAATGTCACTTTATTCCTGCTTTTTGTCTAAAATATAAAAGCAAGGTGATAACTAATAAACGATTTTAGGAAAGTGTCAGAATAAAATATTTACACACAAAATCAATAGGTTTCTATATATGAATGCTTATCACATTGTATAAAAAGTCAAAGACAGTTTCATTCATTAAAAAGTATAAGTTTAATCATAAAACTGTAAAAATCTGTTCATTAAAATTTTAAAATACTAAGGAGAAAAATGACAAAGATATTATATAATAGATCTTCCAAGATAAAAGATTGGTGGGATTAATATTATGAACAGGACTATGCAAAGAAAAGCAATCTCAGACTTGATATAATCCTTATCAAAATTCCAGTACCATTTGACACAGAAGTTGAAAAAATCTACTCTAAAATTTACTTGGAAGCACAAAAAGGCCCAGAGATCCCAAAAAACATGTAATAATAATAATAATGCTAAAAATAGCATCATACCTGATTCTAAGTTAAACGATAGAGACATTGTCACAAAAAGAAATGTGATACTCGTACAAAACAGACACACTGATTTGTAGAAAAATGAATAGAATAGAATAGAATAGAATAGAATAGAATAGAATAGAATAGAATAGAATAGAATAGAATAGAACAGAAGAGAATAGAACAGAACAGAATAGGCATACCTCTATATACAACAATTCCACTACAACTATTTGATCTTAGACAAAGATAACAAGTACACTTTTTGAAGAATGGAATCCTCTACAACAAATAGACTGGATGTCTACATGCAAAAGAATGAAACTGGGATCTTATCTTACCTGTACACAAATCAACTTCAAATGTCTCTAAAACCTTAAAGTAAGACCTGAAATTTCAAATCTTCTAGAGACATGTTTTCTTCTGATTAAACTCAGGTTGCTCAGGGGATGACACCAACAATGTATGAATAAGAACTCATAGAAGTAAAAATTGTCTTTACAGCAGATGAAACTGTTGGAGTGAAAAGGCCTCCTCATTCTATAGAATAAAAGAAAATTTTGCCAGTGTTTATATGTGTTTGGAGGATGGCTGTCTAATTATTTTTTGCTTTCTTGTGCCTATTTATATTTATTTGCACAGAGACATGTGGATAGTTATATTAAAAGAGATAGTTCATTTTAGAAGAGAAATGCATTTTAGGGAGATGACTCTATTTCCAATATGTACTAAGCAGTACTGACACTGTTAAAGGTTATATTTGACTTTCAACATTATATATATATTTCACCAGTGTCTCCCTTGAACCTTTTCTTGCCTATTCCATCATTATTTTTTCTATTGACAGAATTCAACTAAGACTTACTGGAAATTATAGATAAATTTTCTTAAAAATGATATACTTTTGTAGTATGAGAGAGGAAAAAGGTCAGAAAGATCACTGTAGAGGAAAATATGCTCATGAATTCAGAGAGGCCAGAGGTCAGAGAGATTTAAGGAAGGTAACAATGTTTTCTTTTCTTTTTTTCTTTTTTAATCCAGATTCCTCTGTTATAAATATATTATCTTCTTGATAGTTCAAAAATTCATATTTATACCTGGGAAATGAAGTATGACTCAAGCCCCATTATTTGGAAAATAATCATAAAACAGTGTAGATTGAAAGAACTAAAGAAAGAAAAAAATGCTTTAATATGGGAATGTATTTCAAGGAGGCATGTATTTAGCATGCCTTGAGAAAAGTCCCATTTATCATGCCTCCACAATACCATGCTACCTCAATTTTAATCCTTATCATATTCTATTTTAAATTTTAAGTTAGGACATTTCGTATGCTTTCTCCTGCAATTTATATGATATTCCAAATTTTAATGAGAACCATTTAGGATACTGAGGTTTTTTTCCTCTACCAATCACTGTTTTCCGTGGCAAGAATAATGTGATAGTTTGAATTAGAATGCCACCAAAGGGTCATATATTTGCATGCTTAATTACAAGGAAGTGGAATAATTTCACAAGGATGAGAAGGATTAGTAGGTGTAGCCTCACTGGAGTAGGTGTGGCATTGTTGCACGTAATATGTCACTTTGAAGTTACAAATACCAAAAAAACAGGCAAATTCAGTCAGTCTCCTCTCTCTCTCTCTCTCTCTCTCTCTCTCTCTCTCTCTCTCTCTCCCTCCCTCCCTCCCTCCCCCCTTCTCTCAAAGTTCCCTTTATCATTGATTAATCTTCACACTCATGTTAAGTATGTTCTATTGACCCTCATTCAATATTTCTCTTTCTTGCTAAAAAGTTTGGTTTTATGTTCTATTCCAGCTTAAAATGAAAGAAATATATAAAGTTCTAGCTCATCTGTCCTTTCTAAAGACACAGAAACCATCTCATGCCCGGTAATAATGCAATTTAGGAAAGGACTTTCTACAGGCATTGCACCCACATTTCTTTACTAAGAAGAATATTTTGGGTGTTAAAAAGAGTTCTTAATGTTTAGAGCATTGTTTGAGCATGCGCAGGGCCCTGGATTTATTCCCAGCACTTCCACGGAAGTTTTCAACCATCTAAAAATCCATTTTAGGGGAGACTAAAAGCTCTCTTTTTTAGTCGGTGCTTACCAGGCATTTATGGGGTATAAGGCATGTATCAAGACAAAAGATGCATTTATATAAAATAAAAAGTAATAAGTAAAAATGAAAAATATAACAAGCAAAAATTAGGTTCAGCATGATACATTAAACAAAAATGAGTTATAAATGAATGTTAATATTTAAGACATGTAGTATCACTGGGAATGAGAAAGAAAAATACATGCAGCACATATGAGACAGCCCAGTTGTCTAATATAAGAGGAATAACAGGGCTAATTAATGAGTATCTCTAATTTAAACTTCATTAATCCTGAATTGTGTGGGATGAGTGTGAGCTCATTCGTGATGGTGAAAGCAAAAATGTAGACATGAATTCCCTGTAAAATTATCTGTGAAGGAAAAAAAAAACTAATAAGTTCCTCTAATATTCACTACATTAATATTCAGAAAACAACTTTAAAATTAGAGAGAACACACTAGGTTGTTTTTGTTTTTCAATCTTTTTTTTTTTTTTAGAGTATTTCCTTCACTGTGCTTTGGCCGTTTTTAAAATAAGCAAGGTATCTACATCTCTTAAATTTATTTATTTAAGAATACATGAACTGAGTTATATTTGTTATGGAAGGATAAGGCCATTGTTGGCAGGGCAGAGGTTATATCTTCTATCACTTAAAGTTATATCCAATGACTTACTAATAGTGTATAAATATATAATGTTAAAAACAAAAAAATAATGTTTGTATGTCACAAAGGAAAACAATAACAAACAAAAGTAGTTTAGCAAAGCAATTGTCTCTGCAAAAAGGTGTGTCATATACCTGTACTATACAGCACACTTGACCAAGATACCTTCCCCATGTAAATAAATTCTGATTGATTCTCATCCCATTGGTTGGGGAAAGACATGACAATTTGATGTGATCTTCTAATTGGAGCAAAGGTGAAACAGAGGTTCAGAAAATATGAGAGCTTGCTAGCTTACTTCCTTTGATAAGAAACAAGCAAACAAAACAACCAGAGAGAAACTTAAGTACCTTCAATAGAAAAGGTTGGTTTCCTCATAAGTATCCTATATGCTTGCAAAAACAGTTAATGGTGATGTTAGAAGAATGACTTTTTTATATTAAAATCATCATATATTTTTAAATGTACAAGATATTCAATTTTTCTTCCAATTTTTGATTCCAAGAGAGACACTCTGAAAAAACAAATGATTTAGCTTGTTCACTTTTCTAGGCAATGCCTAATTTTATCTGTTTCAATTTCATAAAAGTATTAATTTAGAAAAAGAATTCACTCTAGGAACAGATGATTAAAGACATCCAAGTTCTGGCTGCATTTTAAAAATACAAATGAAACTAATTATTTTGGACTTCCAGGATTGCTTTATTACTGCAAAAAAATTAGAAAATGGGCAGAATATCTTCCTCCTGGGAAAGAGGGTTGTTTTAGAAAAGCCTATGCAAAAAGGATTGCATTTTTCTCTAGTTCCAACCTTAGACTGGTTGAATACGTAGTGGGAGATACTGAATGATACAAATTGTACTTTATCTACAAGGGTTATGCTGAACTCACAAGGTTGTCATGACTGTCTACCTGATGAAGAAAAAATCAGCAAAGCCATTTTTAAAATGTATAATGAGAAAATCTTATCTGCATCAAATACCTTGTAAGTCAAAGACAGAATTTCTCATTTGCTGCAAGTTTCATGAGCCAAACATCACAGCTGTTTTCTGTGATAAGTAAGGAAGAAAGTATAAAACCATGAAGATAAATAATGATTTAGCTACAAAATAGGTATTCTGTGAATTTTGGATCAACTTCTTCAAAGAAATACCCAATCCAGTAATTATAAAATCATGAAATGCTTTCTATCTTGAGTAATACATTATTACTTTTGTGCATTATTCTATCTCAACACAGGTAATGAAGCTACCCAGTAAATTTAACCTTAAACAATTAATTTTCTTACTTTATCTGAAAACTTTGAGTTATAAGAGGGAAAAGTTATACATATTGATTGTCCAAGAAATGCTACCAAGTATGTACATTCCTCATTATTTCAGAAAACGGGCATTTATAAACTAAAATTATAATTCTTTTCTTTTGGTTTAATGAAAGAGTAGCATAACCTTCTCCATTTCATTTTTTAAAAGATTTAGTTTTCTTACTTAAAAAA
>NW_004949153.1:1352264-1356405 GCF_000317375.1 Microtus ochrogaster | reverse complement strand
TTCCTTTTACATAAATGGGTGCTTTTATGTTAGGGGCATAAATATTCAGGATTGAGTCTTCCTCCTGATGAATTGTTCCTGTTATGAGTATAAAGTGTCCATCTCGATCTCTTTTGCTTGATTTTAGTTTGAAGTCCATTTTGTTAGAAATTAGTATGGCCACACCTGCTTTTTTCTTAGGACCATTTGCTTGAAAAACCTTTTCCCAACCCTTTACTCTGAGTAGATGCCTGTCTTTGTGGTTGAGATGTGTTTCTTATAAGCAACAGAATGTTGGATCCTGTTTTTGTATCCAATCTCTTAGACTGTGCCTTTTTATAGGTGAATTGAGCCCATTAATATTAAGTGATATTAATGACCAGTGGTTGTTTGCTCTGGTTATTCTTATTGTTTTTGGTAGTAGAGTTTGTGAGTCCCTCTTCTTTGAGTTGTGCTGGTGAAAGTTCGCTAGATGCCTGAGTTATTGTAGGCATTTTTGGCAATATTGGATTAACAGTGACTTTTCAAATGGCAAGTGTTCTCATTATCTCTGTAAAATAGTTTCCATCATGTGGATATGGTTGTATTCACTTTCCATGGGTATGTCTGATAAATCTGTCAACTGTACATTTACTGTATTTTCTTGTAGGATCCAAGAGCAATCCATGTCCACTCTATTCAAAAATTTCCTGAGACAGGAAATACATATTGTAGCAGTTTGAATGTAATAGGTCCATAAGTTCATATGCCATGACACTACTAGGAATTACCAACTTGTTGGAGTAGGTACAGCCTTAATGAAGGAAGTGTGTTACTGTGGGATGGGTTTGAGGTCTCATACATGTTCATGCATAGTGTCCCAAACCACTTCCTATTGTTTGTGGGTAAAGATATAGGAGACTTAGATTCTTCCCAGCACCATGTCTTCCAGTACAGTACTGTGCCCCACCCTGATGATAATGAACTGAACCTCTGAACTGTAGGTAATATATTTAAATGTTTTTTGTTTATAAAGCTTGCCTTGGTCATGGTTTCTCTTCACAGCAATAAAAAACTCTAAGCATATATTATTCCTTGTAAATGCTTCTGCCTGAAGACTACCATGTGGTAGAAGAAGAACTACAGAATATGCTACTGTAGCATAACAAAAATCTTGATCACAAGATTTTATGCTTCAGAAAATTTTTACCCATGTGAAAAGTGGAGATTATAAAAAGAATGTGAATGAGCATAATTACATAAAAACACTTGAAGCCCCCATCAGCTAGGGAAGATCAACTCATCACCTAAAATGAAAATTCCTCATATTACATCTAAATAGATTTGTTACAAAACTATCATATTTCCTATCAATTCTTTTAAAGGTCCATTTATCTTTCCTAACAATCATTTGCTTTCTCATAATGCCCCTTACTTATGTCCTTTCCCTTATTAATATACCATTGGGTTTCCTGTAAGTATACTTTTTTTTTCCTAACCACTTCCTCTGTGAAGATGGTATAAAAGCCTAAGATTCTAAATGTATCCTTGTGTCCTTTTTTTCCCCCTCTGAACTTCCATACTTTGAAGTGGATAAGTCTGTCTTTTCTTGTTCTTATATTCATCTTTTTTAAGTTAAATTGCAGTTCCCAAAAATAGTCCTGAGAGAGGAGAATAAAAGCATTTTACTCTCTATCATATGATTAGTAAGTATGCACATCTCACAACCAGATTTATTTTTGCTTTTTCTATAAAAAAGACTTATAGCAAGGGAAAATCAACAAAGCAAACAGAATGAAGTATTGTCAAAAGAGATGATAAGGTCATAGATGAATATAATGGATATAATTTCTAGTATTTATTTTGGTTACAGGATTAGTAGGACTTGAAGATGCATTCCTCATTGGGATTAAGGGGAAGATGCCAGCAAAGATGACTTCTTGCTATTTTTCCATGTAATTCTGTGCAATTTCATGCTATATCAGCAATATATTGAAACAACATAATTTAGGATGAGAAAAAGAAGAGTATATATTAGTTGAATTGATGCTACAGTACTTCTTTGTGGCCTCTACACAGTCTTAAGGGGACAATAATCCTTAGTGTATTCATTCCATAGTTTGATATTGATTATATGGCATCTTACAGATAATCATGTCATGTACAATTTTCAGAATACTTGAATATATAATGTTCTGACAATTAGAAGCAATGTATCTTGAGAAACATGATTTACTTATTTTTCTGGTTCACATTAAAATAGGAAAGTTTTGTTCTAGACCTATTGTCAGTAGATTTTCAATTGGATATGACAAGAAGAAAAAAAATATCAGAATGTCCACTCATCTATCATTAGCATATATAAAGCATTTAAAGTCTGAAGAACAGATGAGATTACAAAGGGAGAAAATATAGAATGACATGTTCTTAACTTTATCAAATTGTACAATAATAAAATAACATACAGAGTAGAAAGATTATAGAGGACATCTCCATCTCACTGCAAAAGGTGTGAGTCATCTCTATGGTGAGATGAGATTGCATAGTGTTCGTGGACATCTCAGGACCAAAGCAACTTTAGCTGTGCACACTACCACATTTCATTACTGAACTACTGGAGTTTTTAAGTCCTCCACATAGATTCTTCATTTTCAGCAGCATATATTGTCTAGACTATCAAATAAAATCATGCAAGAAATTTGATCATATTGTTCTGAGTACTGAAATTCCTCATTTTGCTCCAGCACCCTGAAAAAATCTACTTTGTCTTACTAACTTAAGTCAATAATTTAGACTATTTAATAGAGACACTTGTTTCTTGTGTATACCAAAATATGTTTCTTATTAAAACATTATTCGTAAAAGATATTCCTTACTTTTTCCTCAATGTTGTTCTGATCTAATCAGCGAAGAAACACTTTGTGAAGAGACAGGCATCCTCTCTTTACTGTATATATTTTTTTTTACAAAGAGAATATATGTGCTTTAGAAGTAGCTAGCAAAATTTCTCCCTAAGAGATCAGATTGAAGTATGGAAACACTTCATATAACTAAAATCCCTTAAGTTTGCCTTGTTTAATACAATACCTGCTGCTGTTCAAAGCCAAATGTATGACAGAAAATAACTCAAGTAGGGTAGATCCCTAAAGCAGTCTAGAATATGCATGCCATAGTTTATTATGGCTATTATTACACATTGTTGCTTGACTAATAACACTGTAGCATGGAAGTTGACCCACCCTGACCATATAAAGCCATCCATATGTGTGAGGTCTAAGCATAGGACAAGATACAAAATATATAATAACAACAGCAACAGAAACAACAATAATAATAATAATAATAAATAACTGAATTTTATTTCACTCATTCTCCATAAAGAGTTTTTCATTATAATTGAAACCATTTAATTCACAGGCTGAAGACATAAGTCATCAGGTAAGAGAAGTTACTGCTTTTGCAGAAGCTTCAGGTTTGGTTGCCAGCATTCACAAGCAGCTCACAACTATCTGTAAATTTAAGCTCAAGGTATCTTAGACCTCTACTGACCTCTGACATGTATACATGTGGTGCTCATACATATATTTATGTATATACACATACACGCAAAATTATAAATAAGTATTAAAAGAATTTAGTCCTCACAGTTTTATTTGGATAATTTTGTCAGTTTCATTGTTATGGTCAAAAGAATGAAAAAAATACATTCCTATCGTTAGTTGTTCACATACAATGAATGGAGTTTTTTAATGAAAACATTGCAATGTTTTCCTCTTTCAGGCAACAGTCCTTTAGTCATGTAGAGATGTACAGTACCTTGCCTCCACTTCTGTCTCCATACTTACTAGAATTTCAGGAGTATTTGTTGTTCTTGTTGTTTGTATTAACTCTGGACCTGAGTTAAAGGTGAGTTTAAGCTGTCAGATATAATTGTTGAGCAGTCAACTCAAGTGGAAAAGTGAAAACACTCTTAAAACCTTCTTTCCAGCTCTAAAGTCACAACTATTTTGTAATGCTAATCTTACATTCTTTGATTATTTAAGAAAAGTTCATAGCAGACAATGAGGACTACTGAGAACTAAAGAACAATGGCAATGGGTTTTTGATCCTACTGCATGTATTGGCTTTGGGGGAGCCTAGGCAGTTTGGATGCTCACCTTACTAAACCTGGATGGAGGTGGGT
>NW_004949153.1:1347893-1352164 GCF_000317375.1 Microtus ochrogaster | reverse complement strand
AAAAGTAGTTTAGCAAAGCAATTGTCTCTGCAAAAAGGTGTGTCATATACCTGTACTATACAGCACACTTGACCAAGATACCTTCCCCATGTAAATAAATTCTGATTGATTCTCATCCCATTGGTTGGGGAAAGACATGACAATTTGATGTGATCTTCTAATTGGAGCAAAGGTGAAACAGAGGTTCAGAAAATATGAGAGCTTGCTAGCTTACTTCCTTTGATAAGAAACAAGCAAACAAAACAACCAGAGAGAAACTTAAGTACCTTCAATAGAAAAGGTTGGTTTCCTCATAAGTATCCTATATGCTTGCAAAAACAGTTAATGGTGATGTTAGAAGAATGACTTTTTTATATTAAAATCATCATATATTTTTAAATGTACAAGATATTCAATTTTTCTTCCAATTTTTGATTCCAAGAGAGACACTCTGAAAAAACAAATGATTTAGCTTGTTCACTTTTCTAGGCAATGCCTAATTTTATCTGTTTCAATTTCATAAAAGTATTAATTTAGAAAAAGAATTCACTCTAGGAACAGATGATTAAAGACATCCAAGTTCTGGCTGCATTTTAAAAATACAAATGAAACTAATTATTTTGGACTTCCAGGATTGCTTTATTACTGCAAAAAAATTAGAAAATGGGCAGAATATCTTCCTCCTGGGAAAGAGGGTTGTTTTAGAAAAGCCTATGCAAAAAGGATTGCATTTTTCTCTAGTTCCAACCTTAGACTGGTTGAATACGTAGTGGGAGATACTGAATGATACAAATTGTACTTTATCTACAAGGGTTATGCTGAACTCACAAGGTTGTCATGACTGTCTACCTGATGAAGAAAAAATCAGCAAAGCCATTTTTAAAATGTATAATGAGAAAATCTTATCTGCATCAAATACCTTGTAAGTCAAAGACAGAATTTCTCATTTGCTGCAAGTTTCATGAGCCAAACATCACAGCTGTTTTCTGTGATAAGTAAGGAAGAAAGTATAAAACCATGAAGATAAATAATGATTTAGCTACAAAATAGGTATTCTGTGAATTTTGGATCAACTTCTTCAAAGAAATACCCAATCCAGTAATTATAAAATCATGAAATGCTTTCTATCTTGAGTAATACATTATTACTTTTGTGCATTATTCTATCTCAACACAGGTAATGAAGCTACCCAGTAAATTTAACCTTAAACAATTAATTTTCTTACTTTATCTGAAAACTTTGAGTTATAAGAGGGAAAAGTTATACATATTGATTGTCCAAGAAATGCTACCAAGTATGTACATTCCTCATTATTTCAGAAAACGGGCATTTATAAACTAAAATTATAATTCTTTTCTTTTGGTTTAATGAAAGAGTAGCATAACCTTCTCCATTTCATTTTTTAAAAGATTTAGTTTTCTTACTTAAAAAATGTTTATGAGGTGTGTGTGTGTGTGTGTGTGTGTGTGTGTGTGTGTGTGCGTGTGTCTGTGTGTGTGTGTACATGAACGAAGGTCTCTGCTAAGATCAGAGGCATCACCCTAGAGCTGAAGTTGCAGGCAGTTGTGAGCTTCGAATGGGGGGGGATCTAGGATTCATACTTGGGTTCTCAACAAGAACAGTATTCACTCTCAATAGCTAAACCTTTTATCCAATCCACACTTTACTTTTCTCTTTTTCTTTTCTTCTCTGTTTGTTTGATATTTGTTTGTTTTGAAACATACCACAAAGTTACAGTGATCTACTAAGTTCTGGAATTAAAAATAATAAATAAATACATGTGTTACGCACTATCAAACACCTTTAATAACAACACTTGGGAAACAAGTGCAGGAAGAACCCTTTAAGTTGGAAACCAGTTTTATATACATACCAAATTCCATAATGGTCACAGATACATAGTCTCCAAAAATAATTAAAATGCTTGGCAAAAAAGAGAAATATATAAGGTACAAAGATAAATTAGTTGGCTATGATTCTAGTCAGTAATCTATTCTCTCATTCTACTATCTGACTTTATGATCTGTTATTCAAGAGTACTACATGTGCCTTCCAAAAAAAAAAAAAGGTTAATGTTTCAATATAGCATGACTTGACTATATGAGATCTCAAGCTGATGGCATCATTGCACGGTAGCTGGCACAAATGGTCAGATCTCCAAAGCGTCATGAATCAAATCCTTAGGCTGGCTCAAGGATGAAAATAATTGTATCATTTTCTGTCTTCTCCCTCTTTTCCTTTTCATTTTCAGTTTCAGATATAAGATGTTTATTCCTATGAATTGAACTCTCAACTCCAGGAGAAAACAGATAATGTAAATTATTTTCCAAAAACGCTTAACTTTTTTCATGTTTTATGAATTAGTTCTCTAGTCAAATCATATTTAACACTTTAAAAAGGTATTTATTGTGATTAATGTGTATATGTATGTGGCTACATATGTGCCACAGCTTGCATGCAGAAGTCAGAAGACAAGTCTATGAAGTTATTTCTCTCCTTCCAACTTTACTTGGATTCTACAGACTGAACTTAACTAGGCTTGTACAGAAAGCTATCTACCTAAGGAGATACCCAGTACCAGTCACATATTCATCATTTTCCTTACCTATTTTCCTCTTTAAAATTCACTTATTATAATTATTCATTGAACCCACTCTTTGATATTAATTCCTAAATTTAATCATTTTTCAGTCGACAGGCCTGAAAGTCTTCATAGTTCCATTCTACTGCTGGAATTCTAGAGGTGCACTGCTGATTTTTATTCTAAATTGGGTCTCTCATGTCCTAGGAAGAATAAGTTGGCACAAATACTGATGAAGGAATTCCACAAAAACAGAATAGATAAACTTACCAGTGAAAGTGAGAATAAACAGGAGAAAAGCAAAATTTCCTTTGTCTATATCCTTAACTTGGGCTGCTACTAGAAAGTATGACAAAATTTATATTTGCTTTTCTGATCTTAAATGACTCAGTCAGAAATTCTGTCCAAGCCATTCCAAGATAGATAGGTTTTAGTAGATTTCATATGTAGCCAAATTTACAATCAAATTAGCTAGGTAGGTAGGTAAGTAGATACACAGTTGTGTAGATAGGCAGTTAGAAGATAGGTAGGTAGATAGACAGATGATGATGATGAAGGTGGTGATGATGATAGATATAGATTAAATAGGTAGATAGATAGATGATTGATAGATAGATAGATAGATGATAGATAGAAGATAGATAGATAGATAGATAGATAGATAGATAGATAGATAGATAGATTGATAGATAGATAGATAGATAGAAACAAATGGAAAAGAAATCATTAGCTAACAGGGAAAAGAGGTAAGTTTAATAAGCTTTCAATCTGATATCTTAAAGTTATATTCCATTGGAGAACTGGGATTCATTGTCATATTTAATTTACTAACAATAGAAAGTAGATTTGTATGTTCTGTGTAAACCAAATTTCTAAAACAGTAAATTGAGGTAAATGATTTAAGATGAAGTTTAGAAGCAGACAAAGACAAGATAGACAGGACCAGAATCCATTTGGGTTTTAATTTAATAATGAATGTACCCAACAAAGGGAATCTATCAGGGTCTTGAGTACCTGTCTCAGCATCCCCACAGGATCCAGCTATGATTTGTCATTGCAGGCAAAAACCTAGCAAACTGGATCTGATGATAAATGTAATAAATCAACTCATATAGATTAACTCTACATGTTCCTTATTCCTTGATGCAAAGAGAAAGAAAGGAAGGAAGGGGGCAAACTCCACTGGCTCTTTAGATTTAACAGACATGATATAAAAAATTTATAGACAAAGGAAATATACCACATGTATTTTAGAATCACAAAAAGGGGCAGGTAGAATCTGACAAAGCAGCACTCCAGAACAAGTGACACCACACAAAAAGGAGCCAGCATCCAAGAGGAAACACCTGACAATCCAAACCATTAGATAAATTTACTAAACATCTCTGTTCCTGGACTTATCCACATACAGACCTCTTTGTCTGGTATAGTCTTCCTATCCTTTTGAAATTCATATGTTTAGAATTAATTTTGGGGATTAAATGTATATAAATTTGACTGTTAAAACAAAGATTGAATGCTATTGCTCTAAGGCCTCATAGTGTGAGGGAATACAAAGATTTTTCCATTGTCCATGCATGAGAAGTTACATAGCTAAGGAACTTTGGGAATAAATCCAATTTTATTTATTTATTTTTTAATTTTTTGAGACAGGGTTTCTCTGTAGCTTTGGTGCCTGTCCTGGAACTAGCTCTCGTAGACCAGGCTGGCC
>NW_004949153.1:1308119-1339549 GCF_000317375.1 Microtus ochrogaster | reverse complement strand
TTAATAAATAAATAAAATTAAAAAGAAAAGTTCAAAATATGAAAAGTATCTCAACAGTGTAAATAGTGAATACTGAGGGATGACAGCAATTGATGTCTGTCATTTATAACCTCCAGAGAAATGCAGCTCCATCTGAACAATAGATTTCCATGGCCAACACAACAAGATAAGGAAATAACAGGAGAAGAGAAAATAGGTTTTTTTGTTCTGTTTTATTGATTTGATTTTTTTTTTTTAGTCTTCAATCATATATTATGTTCAGATCACAACTTTCCCAGGTTCTCTTTCCCCCAGTCCCTCTCCTTCAACTCACCCCCATTGTTTCCACTCCAATAAAAACAAGCAAACCTCCCAGCGACATTAACCAAATGAAGTGTAATATACAAATAAGTAGAGGCAGAAACTATCACATTAAGACTGCAGAAGGCAATCTAGCAGGAAGAAAGGGGCCCCAATAAGAAGGTATATGAGCCAATGACAGTTTTTCTCTCACTATCAGGAATTCCAACGAAATGCTAAGCCACTCAAGGCTAACATGTTTGCAGAGGACCAAGGTCAGACCTCTACAAGATCTATGATATCTTCAACCCCCATTAGTCTTGATCAATTGATTTTCTCTTCCTCATTTACTTGTTTACTTAGTGTTCCCACCTGCTCTGATTTCTCCAATACTTTCTCCTACCTCTTCCACAAGAGCAGGACTCCTGGAGCTTTGCTAAATGTTTGACTGTAGAACTCTGAATCTGTTTTCATCAGTGGCTTGATGAATTCTCTGGTCTCTTTGTTATTATGACTGAGGTAAAATGAAATCATAAAGTTGCTTTGATTTTAATCTCCCTAATTTTAGGAACAATGGATAGTTTTGGATTTTATTTACTTACTCTTTTTTATCATAGCCCTTCTGACAGGTATAGGAAAAAAAATATCAAGTCCTTTTGATTTTCATTTCCCTGGTGGTTATATATGCTGAAAATTTCCCATTTGAGTTTCCTCTGTTGAGAATTCCCTGGTTAAATCTGTACCCCATTTTTAATCATATTATTTAGTTTGTTGAGGTCTAGTTTCTTGAGTTTGAATATTAGCACTCTGTAATATGTGGAGTTGGTGGAAATCTTTTCCTAATCTGTGGGGTGCCTTTACTCCTATTGAAATTGTCCTTTTGCCTTATAGAAAAATTTCAGTTTCATGAGTTTCCATTTGTTAATTGTAGATATTAGTGTCTACATTATTGCTGTTTTGTTCAGGAAGTTGTCTACAATTCTAATGTGTTCAAGGCAGTGTAGCTGGTTTTGTATTAACGTCTTTGATCTTCATGAACTTGAGTTTTGTGCAAGGTGATAGACAAAGATCTATTTGCATTCTTCTACATGTCCATATCCAGTCATATTAGCACTATTTTTGAAGATATTTTCTCTTTTTCATTGTATATTTCTGACTTCTTTGTCAAAAACCTGGTGCCCCAAAGATGTGTAGCATACCTTAGATTCATTTTTATTGATCTACCTGTCTCATTTTATACCAAAATTATGCTCTTTATATTACTATAGATTTGTAGAACAGGTGGGAATCAGGGACGATGATACTTCTAGAAGTTCATTCATTGTATGGAAAGGATTACTTTTACCTATCCTAGTTTTCTATTTTTCTTTTTCCATACGAATTTAAGTATTATTTTTCTAAGGTCTATAATTTATTGTGTTGAGATTTTGATGGGGATTGTGTTGAATCTGAAGATTGCTTCAGCTCCCTTGAGCATTTTTTTTTTGTTAATACTGCAGATTCATGATCATCGGAAACTTTTGCATTTTATGATATCTTCTTCAATTTTCATCTTCAAAAAGACTTGAAGATTGTATCATGCAGATCTTGTTGGAGGGAGTGGGCTCCTTATTCGTCCCTGCTTCCCAGCTAGCTTACACCTGAAATAACCACACAGAAACTGTATTAATTAAAACACTGCTTGGTCATTAGCTCTAATTTCTTTCTTTTTTAAGTAAAAGTAAGAAATTCTTCCAGCTTTATTTGATTCAAAGAAGCAAGCAAGCACATGAATGGCAACTTCCCAGGTAAAGTATACATACTGTAGTCAATTCATACAGAAAGTAGTTAAGTGTTTGGCCTTTTTCTCAAACCCCAATAACATAATCAGAAGGTACATAATAAGTAATCTGAGAAATAGAAATATAACTGCTGAAACCTGTTGTGGAATATTCCTTTACACTGTGTGAAGATGTGTCACTGTGATTGGTTTAATAAAAGCTAAATGGCCAATAGTTAGGTACAAGGTATAGATAAACTTCTGGAAAGCAAGAGTTAGGGAACGAAGAATGGGCCAGAGAGGCCAGTCAAATGGAAAAGAATCATGATAGACAGTACAGAGTGAAGTAAATGGAGCCACATAAAAGAACATATATTGGAAGATCTGGGTTAATTTAAGCTATAAGAGCAAATAGGACAAGTCTAACATATAGACTAATGTTTCATAAGTAGTAATACTTCTCAATGTCTTGTTATGAGAGCTGATAACCCAAAGAAAAAAAATTCTATATATGGTGCTCAATATCCTGCCACATATATCCATATAAGGCTTGAGAAAGCTAAAAAAAATGAAAACACAGATCAAATCCTACTTCTTGATGCAGCACCTATATGATGAACAAGTCTATCTGTGTAGGGTAGTTGTATGAGGCTGCCTGTGGGCTAGAGCCAACCACCAATGCAATGTACTAAGCTTATCCATGCTTGTGGCAATAGCTGACATAGCAGTTTAAAACTTTCTTGTGATAAGAGAATGCTATAGATTCTCAATGAAGACAGATCCAGACAGAAGAAACCCTCTTAACAGGTTACAGTGCATTTAGAAAACGTACATAAGCTTAAAAACAAAATGGATGTAGACAGTCATAAAAATAAGTAGTTTATAAATAATAAAAAAATCCTTAAAGAGAAATTGAAATAATATAAAGAGTATAATCCACATAAGGAAATTACACAGAGAACATGGCTAATATAATGTTGGGTCAATTTTGAATTTTTGAATGCTAATGAACAGTGACAGCTGCTGAAATACAATGGATTGTGGAAGCAACTGACAAATTAAATCAGCCTAGATACATTAGGAATGGCATAACTTGAAAATGAATGTCAGAAAACATATTGTTTTGGGGAATAGGTCAGTTTGTTTCCACAGAAAACACAAGGCTATTTGTTCAAGATTAAAGAGAATCAGGTTGGATCGAGGTAAAACACCCGAAAATTCTGACTACAGACATAAAGAATTAAATCTTGAAAAACTACAAGACAGGTGACATATATTTTACCTGCTCAAATATAAAACAAAACAAAAAAAATCTTTGGCTAGCTTATATACAACACACAATCCATAATTGTATTAATGAAGAAACATATGTTACCTTTGAAAGTTTGTGTGTTTTCAGTAGCTCTAATTTCTTATTGGCTAACTCTCATATATTAGTTTAACCCATCTCCATTAATCTGTGTATCACCACGTGTCAGTGGCTTACCAGAGATTCTAACCAGTGTCCATCTCAGGAAGAAGATCCATGGCTTCTCTCCTTCTGCCCTTCTTCCCAGTATTCAGTTTTGTCTTCTCCACCTACCTAAGTTCTGCCCTATCAGGCCCAAAGCAGCTTCTTTATTCATTAACCAATGAAAGTAGCACATAAACAGAAAAACATCATACACGATCTTTCACTTGCTTGTTTAGAATCACCCCAAGTTACTTTATATTATTTTTTTTGCTATTGCAAAAGATATTTTTTTGATATCTTTATCAGTCATTTTCCCCGTTTGTTTATAAGAGCGATACCAATTTCTTTATTAAGTCAATATATCCAGCAGCATAACTGAAAGTATTTACCAGCTGTGGAATTTCCCTAATAGAAAGTTTGTAGACACTTATATATACTGATATATTATCTGCAAACACCAATACTTTGCGGCTGTGAGAGCACATTCTGCTCCTTCAGCCAACAGACTTTAAGATACCAGTCCATTTGCTCATTGTCTCTTATACTATAAAAGCAGCTGTAAATGTGTGCCCACTCGCTCTTGCTTCTTGCTTCTGCTTCTGACTGCTAGACTCTGTTCCTGTTCATGTAGAGGACTGTTATCTAGCACAGTGATATGTAAGTATTCCCCTTAAATCAATAACCTTTTTATTATTCATAATTTTGAAATAGTGTAAGATTATTTTATGGCTTATGTCATTATCTGGTGCCCGAATGTTTGGTTTAAGAAATCCCCACGCCTACTAATGTGTTCAAGGCTGAGTTGCACACCACTGGTTCAGAGTGTGCCTGGCTTGGCATGAAACCTCCCTCAGTAGGCCGAAGCCTGTGCTTGAAGCCAACCGTAAATTTGGATATAGAATTCTCATGAAGTAGTTACTTTTCTTACTGCAGATTAGCTGGGATTCTTTTTTTAAAAAGATATTTAAGTTTAATACAAATTTTATACAAAGAAAATGTGAAAAAATACTCCCATATGCTAAAAGCAGGTACGCTTCCCAAAGAAGGCCACCTAGGCTAGATTGTTTGTTTGTTTTGTTTTGTTTTGTTTTTTGACAACTGCAATTCACGAATGTTCTTTCTCTCCTGCCCTCCTCCGGCATTTCTTCCTTTCTTCTCTAGTGGGGTAAACTAGCTGGACAATGCGCAGCTTGCATTCTCTTTGCAACAATGAAGAGAAAGTAAACAAAGACTAAAATGTATAACAGAATGTACTGGAATGATATACAATTAATTTTTCTCATATACACACTTCGCCTGTTGCATCGATGGATGCTCGTTTTACACAACATACAAATGGGAACCTACAGCAGACATAGCATTAACGGGACAGCATGACTGGTCCTGGCTTTCTCTCACACTGCCTGTGTTTTATGTTTACATAAAAACGTAGAACTCCAGCATATACATAATACATACATGCTCCATCCGTGGGCTTACATCTCCTCACTGTGCACCTTGCTTTTGGGTCATTGCTATGAGACGTGTTATCTCTTCACGAATCTGTGTGTTTATGGAAAAGCACTCAGCAGCTAGAAGGGGCATCCCCACGTGAATGTCGTTTGCATCCCCGATGGAGCAGGGACTGCTCATGGGGACCTTGCATAAACAGCAGGCTGCTTTGCCCTTTGGGGATCCATAGCTGAAATCACAAACACACATGCTTTTCTCTGTGCCTTTCGAGCCCAGCGAGCTTGTGTTTCATAACATCGTCTTGTAGGGTCAGCGAGGGGCCAATGGCTTGGTGTGGCGGGTCCAGGACAGCACAGCCTGAGAGCCCCGATCGTAGTGTTCTGCAGAGCGACAGTGGCTACCCCCCCTCCAACCCCTGAGTATCCAAGGAGGAGGACCTGTGTGAGAATAGCCATTCCTGGGCCCAGCCCTGACACCACAGTGATACCAGAGAGCTAACTAGCCAGCCCTCTGGATTAGCAAAACATTCTTTTCATTGTAGATTTCTTTTATACATAACTTGTTTTTCTTTTTTTTTTCTTATAAGTTAAGGTCAGTATAGATATGAAAAAGGAAGGTAGGCTAGGTCAGTGACGTCACAAATTGTACCTACTTACACCTAAAGTGTTGGGCTTATGAGGTCCAGCAGTCCCAGCCAAGGCCCATGCTGGGATGGAGTCAAGTCGCTGCCCTGCAGCCAAGCCCATGGGCAGAGCCTGAGTGCTAGGAATTTGAAAGGTGACTGTTCTCCAGTTTCAGTTGCTTCCTGTTGTTTGGGTTTGTTTCCCCCCACAGGGAGGCATATCCTGGCTCACAATGCACCCTAGTCCCAGGAGGTGTCTAACAGAGACTCCCAAGACTCTTGGGGTATGAGGTTCTTCCTGCTGGTTCCTGCACTGTGCTCAGAGCCGGCTGATCCTCGCTTCTCCTCACTGCTGCTCCACAAACTGGTCTTGCTGCTCCCAGAATGATACTTCTGGGCTGGATAGTTGGGGTGCGGCTGGTGGTCTGTGGTGGTTCGGGTATAGGCAGGCTGCTTGTCACACCTCTTGCTAACAGAGCCTTGGTTGGAACCCAAGAGAATGCAGGAGGGCGTCGTCTCTCTGGAGCCAGAAAGACCCAGGGTCGAGCTGTCCTTGCCCTTCTCCGCCTATGTCTCCTTCTCTTTGGAGGCTCTGGTCGTTTCTGATGGCACTGACTGTGCATTGGAGGAGGAGCTGCTCTTGGATGACTTATTTCCTGTGTCTGTATTCGCCTCAGCATCTGCTTCCTGCTGAGGGGCAGTAGCTGACTGGGTACAGGACTTCATGTGCTCAGGCCACAGGGGGAGTCGCAGTAGCTAGTGTTCCAGCAGCAATAGAAGATGGCCTCCTTCTTGCATTTGGCACACCACTGCTTCTTCTTGGTCTCATCTACCGCCTGCTGTTTATCCAGCTCCAGCTGGTTCTTCACCTCGCCAATGAGTCGATCCCGCTCCTGCTCCAAGCTCTGCCGCACCTCTGCCATGGTCAGCTCCAGGTTGTGCTTCGTATCAACAAGCTCCCGCTGGTGCAGCCACTGCAGCTTCTCAATCTCGATCCTCAGCCTTCGAATTTCAGCTATTGTGCTTCCAGTGGTGTTTTTGGAGAGATCATTGTAGATTTCTGTCATTGTCCCTTTTATGGCATCTATCATTTTGCTGGTATACTTGGCAATATCTGCGGCCACTTCGGCTGAGGCAGTGGCGATGGGCAGGTCGGCATTGATGGCAGACGCCAGGGTGCTTGCGGAGCTGGAACTGCTGACCAGAGCTGCAGGCTGAGTGCTGGTTACCAGCGTGATGGTGGAAGTCGATGGGATCTGGGTGACCTCCTTTTGCTGGACAGTTGATGAGTTCCACACGACCCGCTGCATGGCCGGGGCAGTCACCTTTGGTAACAGCGGCCTCTGCTTCTTCACTGGGCTTCCTGTGACGGCAGTGGCTGGTGCTGTGACTGTGAATGTCGACATTGTGCTGGTGGTGGTGGCCACAGTGACGCCAGCCGCGGATGCTTGGGTGGCCGAGCGGGTGAGCACTGGTGTCTCTGAAGGAGACTGGTTGCCAGCTGAGGAAGACTGGCGGTTTACCATCCTGCTTGGGTGATGGTACCTTGGGCTCCTTCTTGTTTTTGCGACCCTCCTGCCCAGAAGGATCTTCTCCTAAGTCTATGACAAGTTCACTCTAGGAGTCGGAGTCCAAGCCCAAATGCACTGTGGGGGAATCTGTGTTGTCTTTCCCCTTCACCTTGTCCTTTGTAGGGTGAGGCGAAGGCTTCGCTTTCTCTGAGTCCTTCTCAGGCTCAGGGCTGGCCTTGTCCTTGGCGGGGGCAGGCTAGGCCTTCTCGCTGGCTGGTGAGTTACTCTTCGCTTCCTCTTTGACCTTCACCGGGTTTGCGGGTTTCGGCTTTTTTTAACGGCAGGAGCCTCTTTGTTCACCCGACTCCCCTCTTTTTCCTCAGGGTCCTCTGGCTCATTCTTGGGCTTCTGTTCCTAGTCGCTGATGTACTCACTGTCACTGCTCTCTGACTTTTCGGAGTCCTCTGAATCGCTGTGCCCCACGGCCATGTAAACGTCCTCGGAGATCTCATTTATGCCTAGTTGTGCTTTGCAGCTCTCTATGGTCTAGTCCAGGTTGAGCTGGAACATGCTTCGAATCTGCCGCTTGGGAGAGATGAGAGGGACGGTGGCCGACTGCTGGACCGACTCGCTGAGCTCCTTCAAGTCTATCTCGGCTTTGCTTCGATCCAGGTTCAGGTTCAGGATGCTCCCAGTGGTGGAGGTCTTGTCTGTCTTCGTCATGATGGGTGTCGGTGCTTGCGGAGAGAAAGGCTTCGGGCTGCCAGACAGACTCCCTGCTTGCCCCGTCTTTGTGGAGGCTGGGGAAGCTGTGCTCTTATCAAGGAAGTCCATGGACTCTTCACTTGCGCTGAAGTGGCTGGATGGGGCCTTCTTCTCTGAGGTCTTGCTCCACCTCGGAGCCCATGTGCACGGAAGAGTTCGTACTGGTGGGGGAGCGTGGCATGTTGGACAGGGAGATCCTGCGGCCTGTGCCCCTGCTCAGAAGGGGCTTGCTCAGGAGGATCTTGGGGGACGCTGTCATGTCAAAATTGAGCTTCACCTTCTCCTGTTTGTCTGTCTTAGCAGTGCCGGCGCTGGGGTTGCTGGGATCGAGCAGCATTTGGTACTGGCTATTGGGGGTGTATGGCGTCCTGAACTGGGAATAGTTAAAAACCCCAAACTTCCTCCGTTTATTCTCCACATAAACTTCCATCTCTTGCATGGCGCTGTTGAAGATACTTTTAGTCTTTTTCACAGAAAAGGGGATTTCTTTAGATATGGGGTAGCAATTATTGAAGGGGACCCAGGCTCTGTCATGTTGTCCAAAGAAACGGGTATCAACGTGCCCATCTTTGTCCCTCAGAGCTTTCGCTGGCCAGAATGGGAACCCCTTAAGTTTGGCCCAGACCAGAGGGTGCGGATTGCTACAGGGTTCACAGAACCAGTTGTCTCGTTTTTGGGAAGCAGCAAGATAGCACTCTGGACATACTTCAGTTTCATTCATCTCATGCTCACAGATCTTGATGAAGACTTTTGTTATTTGCGTCAACTTGTGATTTCCCCCATTATAAAAAATGCAGTTGTGAAGGATCCACTTGACATCAGCCAGGAAGGCTTCCGTGCAGCCGTACATCTTCTTTTCCGCATTCTTTTCCAAGGTACAAAGGTCCATGGGGTGGAAAATGTATTCTGCATAGTCGGGATGCTACTTCAAGGGAACGGGCTTCTGGAAAGCGACTGTCCCTGGCTGCTTCATTTTCTGAATGGCAAATTTGAGCAGGTAGGACAGCTGTTCAATGGTCAGCATCGTCATGGCTTTGCTCTGTGTTTTGATGCATTCTGCTACTGTAATCTTCTCACGTTCAGGACAAAACCAGTCCCCCTCTGGTTCCGATGTCAGACTCAGACACTTAGCGTGATAAACCCGGGGACAGAGCTCATAGCAAAGGACTTGTCTTTCCCGGTGACAAACCCAACAGTAGAAACCATTCCATCCGTCCTGCGGTACAACATCAACAGGGTCTGTGGTGAGTGGCTGCTTCATATAGTAAAACAGACCATGTCTTAGCTCTGACTGCTCCTTATTGCTACTGTTCAGTAAGCCGGGTTTCTTTTTCTTTTTGATGGGGCTTGTGGAGGAGTCTTAGGGCAAGCGGCCATTGGAGGAATGTGGAGGGCTGGGGAACTTCCGTTTCTGAGCCGTTAGCTCTGTAGAGCCAGGATCATTGGAGCGAGTGGAAATGTCCATTCCCTCTTCCACCTCCTGTTAAGTTTTTATTTCCTCCTCAGCCAAGCTCTGTGGATGCATTGTTAACTGTGTAATGTCAATACTTCTAGTAGGGATTCTTGATATTATCTCATTACTTGCTTCAGAGGAGCTTGCAGTCCCAGTGTCTTTGTCCAACCAACTCTCACTGCACAGAAATTCAGATGGGATATGGGCTTTCCTGGGTACCTATGGTTATCTTGTTAACCCTGTGTTCCTGCGGCTGCTGACCAAAAAGGGCCCAGCTTGGTAAACACAGTCTGTGATTTTTATTAATAACTATTTTTTTTGATCTAAGCATATCTTTGAGCATTTCACGCTAAAATCAAATTCAGACCAGTCTCATGACTCCAAGAGTGTCAATGGGGCCAGCTGGGTTTGTTTAGTAGGTGGCCCTTGACACCTACTGGCCAGTAATGGTCATTGCACCTAATCCAGCTAATTAAAGCACAGGTAAAATTTAATATCCAAAACCATAAATCATAAGAGGCTAATTTAAAAAGGTAATGTGTCAAACAACCTAACTGTCCAAGGTTTCAATAGTATCCTTACTTAAACCATGTGTGAGATTTTACAAGACTTATATGATGTCTCATCTTCATCACTATTTTTAATTCTGGGGATTAGTCTTCACAATATTTTTTCCTTAAAATATGGTTTGAAAATAGGGCTAAGAATGAGGCATTTTTAGAAGTGGTATAGTCTTTACAGACTGATACCAGGCTTCTCAAGAAAGAGGTTGGAAATCTGAAGAAGAATAAGACCACTTTAATTAACAAAATTCAGTCAACTGAGGTACTTTTAGAAATGGTACAGAGCAGTACCAAGCTTCTTGAAAAAGAGATCTGAAATCTGAAGGAGGATACAAACAATTTAATTAACAAAACTCAGTCAACTGAGGTACTTTTGGAAATGGTACAGACTGATAGTAATTTATTTAAAGGAAGATTCAACACTCTGGGGAAGTATACAGCCAATTTGGCACAGAAAACCCAATCAATGACAGTGGGTGCTGAGACATTATTTGAGAGAATTTGCACTGTTGAATATATTATTCAGACTCTGGCAAAGAGGTATGACAGATTGACGAATATAATGTCTCTCCAGGAAGGTAATATGCATGCTATAAAGATTACGTCCATGGATGAGACATTATCTCTATTAGACAGACTTCATAACTTGAAATCCTCAATGAAGGCATTAGAGCAGAACACTGGACATGTCATCCAGACATTACAAAAGGAAACAGTAAAATATTTGTAAAGATTAAGAAAATTATCAAATTGGATGACCAGGAACAAAAGGTAAAGAGGCAAAATTTAACCTCATCAGTACATAAAAATTTCTAGGATACCTTCTCCAGAGTTCTGCCTGCCTTTCCAGTAATAATTTCAGAAAATGTATCTGGGCTCAGATACTTAAGTTGTCAAAGAATATTCTTGGGAGCCTATACATATGACTGACCTAAAGGAAATTAAACAAGCAATTGTAGCTTATGAACCATATCCATCCTTTGTCATTGAAATAGCCAATAAGTGTGCTTTCAGAAGCAAAGCAATGCCTCAAGTTTGGATTCAGTTCATCTCAATAGTTCTAAAAAGTATACAGCATTTACTTTGGAGGTCCTTCTTTAAAGAGGAGGCAAGAATTTTAGAGCAACAAAAAAAAAGGCAAAAGGACTTGAGATTTCCCTAGATCAATTTCTAGGTGAAGGACTTTACTCTGATCCTCAGGATCAAGCTTTTTATGATAATCACACCTTGTCCCTATGTAGCACAGCAGCTTTAAAGAAATGGGACAGGATTCAGAAACTAAGAAATAGAGTTGAATCATTTCTTAGGGTTAAACAGGGTCAGAGAGAAACTTCTAGTGATCTTTTGCAAAGACTAACTAGGGCTGTACAAATAGGGGCAACTGACCCAGAAGCTAGATGTATAATCATTGAATATTTGGCTTATGAGAATCCCAACATAGAATGAAAAAGGATCCTTGGGCCTTTAAAGATCAGATTAACACCCATGGATGAATGAGGATTGCATACAATGAACATCAAGGTACTTGACTATGGTACTGTAGCTTTGGTAGGAGAAGCAATTTCCATTAGTAAGAGAAACAATCAAAATAGAAAATGTTTTAATTGGGGTAGAATGGGACATCTGAAGAGGAATTGTAGACAACAGATTCTTAGGAATATTGTCTCCTCTGGGTATGGCAGAAATAAGAGGACTCAGCCTTCAGGTATACGTAGAAGGTGTGGCAAAGGCCAATATGCCACCAATGAGTGTAGATCAATGAAAAATAGACAGGATAACTCAATACCATCAAGATATGCCATGGGGTCCTCTTGCAGAACCTCATGATGAATGTGGTCCTGTGGAGAATGTGTCCTGCCAGGAAAATTAAAAAAAAAATATCCAATGCCACTGTAAAAAAGCAATACTGGTTTGAATGATGGAATAAATGTGGAAAATGAGTTAAAACCTCCAGTAGGAGAGAGAAAATGTATATTCTGGCAGAGTTCTATAAATGATCCAAGACCAAAGCTAAGAGTGTGTATAAATGGCATTTTTATTGAAGGCTTATTAGACATGGTTGGGGAATGTAAGTATCATTACTCCAGAATCTTGGCATCCAAATTGGTATATTCAGGAGGTAGATCCTCAGTTCTTGGGAATTGTAAACCTATCTTGGGTAAAACAAAGCGTGAGATGTATTGAATGCATAATGCCAAAAGGGCAAATAGATAGAATAAGGCCATATATAACCATATTGTAGTGAATTGTGGGGTCGTGACCTACTGCAGCAAATGAATAACCAGATCAAATATTTCTGCAGGCCCTAAAATTTATGTTTCTGAGAAAAATATTAGACGATACTATAGATGACATACACCAGCCATTTGGGCTGTATGAGAACACAAAGCAATTGATAAACTTTTAGAGGTACCAACAGACCTAACTTTAAAATGGTTAACTGAGAAACTGATATAGGTTAAACAGTGACCTCTAGCTGAGGGAAAGTTGCAGGCTTTAAAACAACTGGTACAAGAGTAACTAGGTGTTTGACACATAGAATAATCTACCAGCCATAGGAATTCTCCTGTATTTGATGTTACAAAGAAATCTGGAAAATGGAGAATGGTGACAGATCTTAGAGCTATCAATAAGGTTATTCAATCTATGGGCCCTCTACAATCTGGAATTCCTGTGCCTTCTCTGGTACCAAAGGGATAGCCTCCCATAGTTATTAATTTAAAGGATTGTTTCTTTAATTATCCAAGAAAAGGATAGAGAAAAGTTAGCCTTCATAGTGCCTACTTAGAATAATTCTCAGCCTCCTAGGAGATATCAATGGACCATCCTTCAACAGGGAATGCTCAATAGCCCTAACCTATGCCAATACTTTTTCAGCCAGCCATTGGAAACATAAGCAGTTTCCTAAGTCTATAATCTACCATTACATAGATGATTTTTGTTATCTGATTCAAATACAAATAATTTAGGAAGGATGTTTGAAGAAGTAAAGAAAGTTTTGACTAAATGGGGATTACAAATTGCTCCTGAAAAATTCCAAGAGAAGATTCTGTTATTTACTTAGGTTACAGAATAGGTTTACAGAAAATTAGAACACAAAAGACACAAATTAGGAGAGACTGGTTGCAGACTCGTAATTAATGACATTCAAAGATTATTAGGAGAAATTTCCAGTTGGGATAACACCTTATCTAATAATTCATTTAAACAAAACCCTAGACAGTGATAAATACTTGAATAATTCCAGAGAATTAACAGCTGAAGCAGAAAAGGAATTGATGTTTGAATGCTGACAGAATGAAAAATAACTATCCACTAAGGATCATCTAGAAAATGTAATATGGATTTTGAATCCAGGGGCTGGTTACACCTACATTTATACACACACGCACACACACACACACACACACACACACAGAAACATACACACACACATCAATATGTTCAGTTGGTTTTGGAGTTGGATAATAGCTTTGTACATCTCTAAATTCAAGCATGTTGTTAAAAGGAACATTCAGAGTTTCTGTCTCATATGAGAAACCATCTGGTATGAGACAGAAGGAAGACTTTAGGAAAAAAATTACTTTCTCCATGCCTGTTTTGTCTATAATGTATTATCCATTGAATATATTTTATATGAATGATATTTAAGTTTTCCACGATAAACAATAGATTTTCCTACACATCCTTTTCCTGCAGTAATCTTTGAAGTTTTCAGGAAGAAGAGGAGGCCCCACAGCAACAACTCCATCTAGTTTAGATGACATCGAAATTCTGACAGTGCTATTATAAGACCGAATTTTTAGATACAAGATGATAAATGGTACATCTTCTCATGACATTCTGGCCAGAGCTCCAAATAAGAACTTTGAAAAAAATTAACACCCTCTCAACTACTTGTAAATTGTTTGCAACTATACTAGAGAGTCATTTTGCAACTTAACTATCACTTTATTTGCAGGATCCCATTAATAGAACATTACCTGCATGACAGTGGGAAACATTTCTAGAGGATGACTACCCCTGTCCCCCAAACAATATTTGGGCTTATGGTTGGGAACACTGTTTAGGGGTTGTGGATTATTACTTTTACTGGATAGAGTGTTGGGGTGAAAAGTATGTTTGTTAAAAAAAGGATAATAATATTGGGAAATAGAGTGAATACTTATGAGCTATTATTCATGGACAATTTACATTGGCATAGTTCTTTATATTGATACAAATTCAAACTATATTTGTCATTTTTGTTTACATAATTTTTAAACCTATGCATAGTTATTCTGTCAAATTGTATGAATGAATGTTTCTACCACTGTTTAGAACATTTTGTATATTGATACATCTTTTAGGATATATTTTCATATTGCATCATATATTACTCCTAAATCTGATCAAGAAACTTATATATTGTTTACATTTTGAGGTCATTGTCCTCATTTGTTGCATATTTCTTTACAGATTATTTAATATTCTGACATGAAATTTTAGTTTTTAAGTTATATATGTATTAATTAATATAAGTCAATAATTATTCTTGTCTGTTGTACATACAGTAGGATCAATTAGGTTCTTTAGATACATAGATATTGTATTCTATCTAGATAGGTAATGTTCAACTACTTCAAGGATCTGTAGAACATGGCATTTAAATAATTTGGATTCTGTTGACATGAGACATGATTGCTCCTGAGAGTACCAATCTATACTTAAGAGAAGGTTGAGCACTAAAGACACTCCAATCAGAGTTTGTTTTCTTCTTGTTGAAACTGGCAAATGCCTCAAACAATGACAAAGTACATGGTATCTGGAAATGGATAAGCAGGTCTGTCAAATCTTCTCAAGACAAGGTAAAATGGTTCTGAAAAATTTCCTGCCTCTGAAAATGGTCTGTCAATTATGCTAGGCCTTAGCCAAAGTCGATTGCTTCAACATTGCAAAAGGAGACTGGGTAATCGTTTTCAAGTGTCTAAAAAGATCCTAGTTTATTTTTCTATAATCTAGTTGTGGATAACATACAAAAAATTATTTATGTTCCATATTAAAATTCTAAGACTATTTTAAATTTCATGATTAATATGCAAATCCATAATAATTCAAACATTACACAGTTTGAAGTTTCCAGTTTTAAAAGAAAAGGAACTATTTCTTTGAAGTGAAACCTATAGTTTTAATATTTGTCTTTTGGAGCAGTATCAGAATAAACTACATCATTAACACATACAATCACATACATGTATTTGAATATTTACACCTGTTCAGAATCATTCATCTATGCAAAAGTTTCAACAGTGTAATGCATTTTGTTTCTTCCATAACTTCCTGCTTTGGAAAACAATCTATAAGTCAGAAGTGAGAAACAATTTATTTATTTATTTATTTATTGGTTTTTCGAGACAGGGTTTCTCTGTGGTTTTGGAGCCTGTCCTGGAACTAGCTCTTGTAGTTCAGGCTGGCCTCCAACTCACAGAGATCCGCCTGCCTCTGCCTCCCGAGTGCTGGGATTAAAGGCGTGCGCCACCACCGCCCGACGTGAGAAACAATTTAAATCACAGAAAATGATTAATATTTTTAGGTAGCAAATTATATATTAGCAGATTTGAATGCCATTGGGCATGAATTCATACCTCATAATCTGATGATTATCAGATTACAAAACCAGCAAATGGACCTGATTGTTGGTGCAAAAAACAGAATAGTGTGTGTGTGTGTGTGTGTGTGTGTGTGTAATCAAAGAACACCAGACCATAAATTGGACAGGGATTAAGGAAGGTGAACATGGGAGGGATTAGAATGAGGACATGACACTACTAAATAATTTGTGGCACAAAAGGGGAATGAAAGCTGAGACAAATCTCTGACACTTTGCAGAGAATTAACATTTTGGAAGCACTTCACTTTATCCTGCAATAAGTCCCATCAGAATTCTACACTACAATGTCTAATTTGAATTATTTCCACAGAGATCACATGCATCATGGATCTAGAGAAATTTCATAGGGAGAACTCAGTGACAACTTTGGTTTTCTACATATTTGTGATGAGGATTTTTTTCTTCCTTGCTATGAGATGTCTCAGTATCAAGTTCTGCATTTTGAGATTACTAAATACTAATCTCCCTACAAATAATTTCTCTCTGTCTATGCTCTTCTGTACCTGGACAGAATTTCTTTCCAAATTATTTACTTTTAGACTGTCTACTTCAGGTCTTATGCTTTTACTTCACTTGTAATTCTGCTAAATCCATGCTAATCTAACTTATATGCCTTTTTCAAAAAAAAGGGTTAATATTTTCTATTTGTCACAATTATCATATGAAAAGTACATTGGAATAAGGCAGTAATACCAGATCTCAAAATGATAGGTAATGACTGATACATGGTCGCCAAAATAAATATTTTGCTGTTATTATTTTTCTTAGAGGCAAGGCTTCACTATGGGGTACTGACTGTCACCACTGTGTGGATCAAGTTGACTTTGAACTCAAAGAGATCCACTTAACCCTGCTTCTGCCTTTGATTCTGTCTCTGCTTCTGCTTTGACCTCAACCTCTGCCTTCATCTCCACCACATAGGAAGTGAGACCCTGCCTTCATCTCCACCACACTAGCTCTGAGATTAAAGGCTTCTGCCACCACAGTCACATTAGTCAGAGCTCTATCTTTCTGAGTTCTTTACATATCTCTACAGGTATTTATAAATATTTATATGTCATACCTGAGAGAAACAGTTTCAGTTTGACCTTTGATACACTTATACACAGAAATAAACAGATAGAAAGAAAGTCATTTAGACAGACAAAGAGAAATTGAGATACACAGAGAGACCGAAAAACAGTGGGGGGAGATTGGAAAGATATGGTATACTTAGTTTCCAGGAAAGAGGGAGAACATAGACAATATTGAACAAGGAATGTCATACTTTAGAGTACCACTTTCTGAGTAACCTAAATTAAAGTAAAAAAATAAATAAAAGCAAAAACATCATTTTTTTTTTATTTTCAGCTTCCTTTTGTCAAGATGTTTGAATTTCTAACAGAACAAGTGTTATTTAACATATGTGACTCTAGGTACTTAAATAAAAAAGAATAAAACTCATTAAATCTATTCTCACTAAAAGAAAAATTCTGCCCTGTGGCATACATGCTTTCTTCACATATCCATTTAAATGCAGATGACCCAATACAATGTACATTTAGTCATATATCTAGTAATGCTGAAGTTATTTAGACATTGCATTTTGTGCCTCATTGAATCAAAAGGTTTGTTTCAAATCTTATCCCTTGTCTTTGGTGCTTCATTTACAATAAAATTAGTAGTTTCCAAGGATATTATCTAATCTGTAGTTTAATAGAATAAAAAAGAAACTAAACAGCAGCTAATAGTTGTGGGAGGAATGTCAGACAGAATGTAACTACATATCCCATTTTGTCCCCGATATGTATATAAGGTAACCAAATTGCAAGATGAGGACCACTCTAATGTTTGAACTTATAAGAGCATAATGAGGATCAGTTACTGTGAATAACGTTTAATAAAATGTTAAATGCAGTGGTTTCTGAAGAACAAAGTACTAATGCTTCTAACCTCTTTCTAACATGCAGTAATTTTTCGAAGTCAATGAATCTACAGTTTATTCTATAGTTTATACTTTCTGAGAAGTTTCCAAAAGTAACAACTGCCTTCTAAAAATAGTGATTATTTATATTAATTTAGAACTGCCTCCATATATAAAGTCATGTACTTTTCACTCAAACAAGTTAAGAATCTAATCAGAACGTTAAAAAAAATAGCTGTTGTTACTGAGGTCTGTGTCTCTGAATAATAATAGAATATATATGTCTATTAAGAAGAAAAAAATTACCTAATAAATATGGCTTCTTAATTCAAATAAATGTTAATCATCTTGAATATCTTTTTGACATTTATTGAAGGTTACCTTTCATTGATAATAATAACTGTAGCACTGTACTATCTTCAATCTCTATTATTAGTCAAATGAACTTATGTGGAAGCCAGGCTTTTTCTACAGTAGGAAACATTCCTGTTTCATTGTTTCTATTTCTTTATGATTTTTAAGTCTCACACCCTTGGACAAATGGCTGAGGTGCCTACTTAACATGTCAAAGTGGATCTGGCTGCCATGTTCTTCAGGCACCCTCAATCATAACCTATTTCAGGGTTTGTTTTGAATACACAGGCCCCTAACCTAAAATTATGAATCCCTAGTGCTGGACTGCCCTTTCACCAGAGATTATTCCCTATGTATTATAGATATTTTGTTTACCTGCCCCATTTATACATTTGTCCTGCACCTGTTTCATCTCTATTCCATTTCCCTTCCTCTCACTCTCTTCCTATATGACCCATGTCAGCCTGGTCATGTCTACTCTGGACTCTCCCAGATACCTCTGCCTTTGGCTATGCTCTTCCTTTTATTTACAATACATTTTCTCCTTCAAAACACCTATAAGTAGTCATATCCTTTTCTTTTCTTTTCCTTCCTTTCCTTTTCATTTCTTTTTTTTTAATTCACTGAAGCAGAAGTATTTTAGTTACAGGTTTGTTTTACATCTGTATTAGACGTGTTTTGTCTCATTTATTTTTAAATTTGCCATTTTTTCAATGTATAGTCTCACTATATTTGGGATAGAAATATAAATGTAAAGGTGAATTTCAAAGTTATCTTTTAGTAATGGAATAAAGAAAGACTTTGAAATAAAAAAATCTTTTCTGTATCTTGACATGATGGTAAACGTAATTATATGCATGTTTTTAATTTCAGGGAAACAGAGTTTGTGAATTAACTTTCCATCACTTTGAAAACTACTGGACACAATCAAATTGTAGGGAGGAAGATTTATGTATGAAACACTTATCTTAGAAAGTTAACAAAAATTATCACATGGTATACTGTACATTCATATGAAAATTTAAATGTATACAAAATCAAAAAGACTATTTGTAAATATCAAAAATTATGGATACTTTGCTAACTTAAGAAGTCATGAATTAAAGAGATTGTTGTTCCAAAATGTTGATGTTATCATTTTTATTCTTCCAATATTGTCTGACCCTCTTAAATATTTCTTTACTTTGGCTCAAGAAGTCTTATTTACCTGGGAACAGTAATTGCTCATATTTGAAAAAGACAAAGTGGAAAAAGGGACATGATAAAGTTCTTGTAAGGAAAGCTCATGTTCTTTAACTACTCACCTTGTCAAGTCACATTCTAAAAAAAAAAAAGAAAGAAGAGTATATGCTAAACATTTAGCATTTTATGTGGACCTACAATAGTCTAACTGCTGCCCTGATTATGATAGCTTAATATTTCCTAAATGAGAGCTATAGGACTAAGTAGAGATGAGGTAAGTTCAAATTGTATTGATTTTTTTACTTTGTTTGTTAGTTTTTCCAGGAGAATCCTTGAATTTAGTTTTTTTCGCTAAAATTGAATTATAGGCTCAGCTCAATCATGACAGGTGATAGCCATAGGCCCTGTGTAAGCTTTGTAATACTGAAAAAAATATCTTAAAGCTAGTCTTTCAATTTTATGTCTTATATTTAATTTTTTTAAATTTACTATAAAAGTCAAAGGATATCTATTAACTATATATATATATATATGTTAGTATGTGTTTGTCTCAAAAAATATGAGAGAAAAATTTTTCTGTTCACTTACTAATTTATGTAATCAAAAATGTTTACTGATTATGCATTGTATATTAGTCAATATTTTAAAGGTTGAGAATACAGTTATGAAAAAAGAAAATACAAATTCCTATTCAAAATATAGTGATCAAAACTAAATGATAAATGAACAAATGAATAATTTACAAATCAAAGGTAATAAACATGAAGAAAAATTAAAACCTTCCTTTTGCAGATGTGTAATCTTTGTTGATGTATAAAGCAAAACTATTACCAAAGGATAATAGACAGATATTTCTGGATCCAAATATAAATGATTATGGCCTGAAAACAGACTTAGGTCACCCCAAATTCCATTTTCCATCATAGTAGCAGCTTGAAGAGGAAAGAAAAGAAATCAAAAACAAAGGAAATCATAAATCAAGGTATTATTAAATCAAATTATTTTCACACATTGGTGGAAATATTAAATAGGTACTACAAAACAAACTGAGGAAAATCTCAGCATATCATGCCTCAGAAGCTACATGAAAGCAGCTTAGTATAGTTTGGCAGGAGAAAAGTGTCTTTGTACATTTTACAAATAATTGCCAAAGAATCACAAAGCTCTTACATCCAGGACAGAGTAAGGCAATGCCTGACTATTAAGTGAGATAAAAATTACTCAAGATAAATTGGCTGTGGGCTTATAATATTTCATACTATCTGCAATCATTCAAATTCAAATCAGTTAATAATTCTTCTAGAAAGTTCAGTGGGTGCTTTAGTTTCTTTCTGAGAAACTTTGCTTCCCCTCCTACATTATAAGATCAATAAATAATGTCAGAAGGTAGCTCTGCTGGAGAAATTAAGTTGTTTTATTAAATATTTTATCACATGAGAAGTTACTTAAATTATAATAATACACTAGAAATATTTTTAGTGTATCCTACATCATGTTTCATAGATGAATTCCCAAAACTCAGGGTGTAAAAGAAAACTATTTACCCAAGTCTAAGGGTAGTATTAGCTACACAGTGTATTCTAGCTAATATCAGATTATTCCAAAAGTGCTCAAAACAAAATAAAAATTAACAAAATATAAAAAATCCAATGTAATTTATTTTATTTTTCATGATTACTTTTATCAAACATTTGAAAATTTAATAAAGTTTATATAGATCATATTTTCCCTCTTAACCAAAACTTTTCTGAGATCCTCCTAAATCCCTACCTACCCAAAATCTCTTTCTTATATCCTTTTTAACCTATTTCAGTTTATTGTGCCTAAACTACCCTTTGATGACTGCCTTCCAACTAGTGTTGTGATTTATCCATCAGAAATTACACCATTAAAGAGAAGTGACTCCTATTCCACAAGTTACCAGTTGCCAACAGCTCTTAGCTAGAGATGGGACTTGATGACCATTCTTCCAACTAAGCGGGCTTTTGTAAGGTTGGCTTTCCACACATCTCATGTATGCTGTTACAATTGCTTAGTGTTCATATGTATAATTTCCCTGTTATGAACACAAAATCAATAATTTCTTGAAGATATATACCACCTCTGACTCTCAAATTATTTTCTGTCCCTTACTCTTTAAGTATCCCTCATTGTGGAATAGACTGGTGTAGTATAAACATCACTTTAGAGCTGAGAACTCTGTAAAACTCTGTTAATTTTGCAAGTCATTGTTGGACATCTTTTAAAATATCAGCTTCTTCAAGTAGGAGCTTTTCTAATGAAGGTTAAGAGATGTTCTGATTTTTGTGTAAAACAAAATGTCATTGGAATTTATTTAAAAACTAAATCCATTTAAAGAATAATAGCATTAGGTTCTCATCTAGATCTCTGACTGATCTGGACATATATTTCTGTCCATATTAGAAGTATCACATGTTATTTCCATCTTATAGACTGAGTCTTAGATTTGATTAGAAAGGGGTTAATGCTTCCATAACTTTCTTGGCACTACTTTAAACATATGTGGCTGTGAGTCTATATGTGGTTCTACCATTAGGTGAAAGAGTCAAAAAGTTTCCTGAAACTGGAGTTATAGCTTGTTGGTGGCTGCCTGTTATAGTTGCTGAGAACTGAACTGAGGACTCCTGCAGGCAGAGTATACTCAAATTGCCCAAAGGCATATAAGGTATTTCTCAACATCCTTAGCCATCAGAGAATTGCAAATCAAAACAACACTGACATTCTGTCTTATTCTTGTCAGAATGGCTAAGATGAAGAAAAAGATAAACTGGATTTGAGCTGATATTAACATTGTAAGTTAAGATTAAAAAACAAAGGAGAGATATAGTTATAAAAAATGCAACAGTGCATCCTCATCTCTGTAAGAGTTTATTGGAAATAATGGTTTTCATTTCTACTGAGAAGTGGGCAAAATGCACAAAAAGCAAAAATAAAGTCATTAAAACAAAAAAAAAAAAAAAGAAAAACACTAATGGCCACTTATGCTGGAAAAAAAGTGCAGCAAAAGAAAGACTCCTTCATTGCTTAGAATTACCATATTCACACACATGTATGCGTGTGAGCGTGTGTGTGCGCGCGCACACACACACACACACACACACAATCTCAGCTCCTGAGAGACAAATCCAGTAGAAGTAGAAGTTCAAAGCAAGCTTGGGTTATAAGAGACAATGTGTAAAAAATAAAGCAAAAAAAGAGTATTAGATACTGCAAAATTATTTAACATTCTACTAGGGAATTAATGCAGTCATTTGGATTATTTTCTTCCAAGGCAAACAAAATTTATTTGTATCACTGTTATCATGAGCCTTGAATAAATCTAGGATTCCCTCTGTGTGTGCCTCTGTCTCTCTCTCTCATACACACCCACACCCACCACCATCTATATCTATATCTATATCTATATATATCTATATCTATATATCCTAAGAAGTTCTAAACAACTTTATGTCAGCATGTTTTTTATTTTAACAGAAAGAACTATATTTTTATAAATAATGAAATTGAGTAATTCCTATATTTGGGAAACATAAAAAATTATAAACATATTCTCATATGTATAAAGCTTTGTTCATCAGTTTTGCTACAGAAATTCATACTAAATCTCATAAAAGTATTTCTTTAAGAATTTTTTTTCTACTAATGATTTCACAGTTCAAGATTTTGTTAATAATTTAGAAATTATATACTTATAGATCAATGACATATTCCTACATTCAAACCTAATAGTTTATCATAGTAATAATTACTGCATTTTAGACAATACACAATTTACTGCTGCCCACTTATAACTTTATCGTTTCTTTTTTTGTGATAACTATATTTTTCTATAGTTGTTTTTGGTAAAGCATGGGTAATAAATATACATATGACATGTGCAATATAGAAAAACACAAATTTGTTTAATATAAATTTGGTTGATTTCATGTGATGATTCATATTCTTTGTCAACTTGACAGCATTTGGAATCACTATAGAAAAAAATACTTTAGAGATTCTATATTGGGTTAATTGTGGTAGAGAATAACCACTGTAACTATGGATGAATCCATTCCATGATCTGAGATCTTTCCAAAAGGCCTAAAATTGATAAAGCAAGCTGTCCCAATTGTATTAAACACTCTTGGTTTCTTGACTAGAGTTGAATTCAACAATTTGTTCCTAGTGCCATTTATTACATTTCACAATCAACCATATAATCAAACTGTCAAGCAAAATAAATTTGTACTTCTTTAAGTTGATTTTTTCCAAGTATTTTGTCTCAGAAATAACATAAGTAACCATTCTCGTGAGTTACTGAGAGCATTTATAAATAAATGGAATCCTAAGAGATTTGGTTAGAATTAAGAATGTCCAAACTGAATTTCAGAAAATGTAGTAAATTATAAAAATAAGGTAACACAAAGGGATATGGATTAATATATCAAGTTGAATGAAGAAGTATGAGGGCTGATAGGGTTATTTTAAGAATTTATTTGTGAGGACTTCCCTGAGTTTTCACCCTACCTCTTTTCTTCTTTTTTTTTTTCTATTACTTAATCTCCATCCCTTACTTCTTATTAATCAAGTAGATTCCTGATTTTCCTTTACAACTGAGTATAGGCAAAATTATTTGCAGAAAGATACATTATGCTTCCTGTAGAAAACATTGTAATTTAAGAATTATTAAACCTAGATCTACTTCACTTTAAAATTTTTAAATTTACTTATTGATATTGGAGATAATTCTTTTTGGAGTTCTGCATCTGGAACGGCTTCAAGACTGCTGACTATGATGGCCTAGCTTCACAAACTACATCACCAAAGACTTAAACATTATCTTTAATGTTTTCAGGGTCCCCCAAAAATTTCAATGTGCCCAAACAACATGGAGTATTTGAGAGAATGACATCCACATTGCAAAAATATGGATCAACTGGATATTGGGAGCTCAGTGCAGTGCTCCAATGTGGATCATTGCCTCTGCTTCCATCTGTTGTTGGATGAAGGTTCTGTCATGATATTTAAGATAATCATCGGTCTCAATATAAGGTAAGGCCAGTTAAGACACCCTCTCCTCTACTGTTTAAGGGCCCAGGTGAGAAAATCCTTGTGGATTTCTGGGAATTTTTCTGCAGCAAGATTTCTTGCTAAACCTCTAATGGCTCCCTCAATCATCATATCTCTTTCCTTGCTCTCATATCTATCCTTTCTCCATCTCGACTATCTTATTTCCTCAAGTTCTTCTGAACCTCCCATTCTCCACTTCCTTCTACACCCTGCCCCCATGTTCCCGAATTTTTGTCTGTTTCCAATTTTCAGGTTGGTCTATATATGTTTTTCTTTGAGTCCACCTTATTATTTAGCTTCTCTAGGATCATGAACTATAGGTTCAATGTCCTTTGTTTATGATTAGTATACACTTATGAGTGAGCACATACCATATTCATTTTTTGGGTCTGGGTTACCTCACTCAAAATAGCATTTTCTAATTCTATCCATTTGCATGCAAAATTCAAGATGCCTTTTTTTTTTACCACTAAAAATGTGTAGATGTGCCACAATTTCTTTATCTATTCTTCAGTTGATGGGCACCTAGGTTGTTTCCAGGTTCAGGCTGTTACAAATAATACTGTCATGAAATGTCTCTTTCTAAAGGATAAAAGGACATACTATGAGAATGATAGGATTGGAAGGTATGTTACTGAATCTACTTAATCCAAAATAAAAACTATTAATTTCAAAATATTTTCCATTGGTATGGATATTGGTTTATTTTTACAAATTTAAAATTATTGTTTTTATTCTATAGTATGTTTCTATTCTCATTTGGTGTATTGTGTTTATGTAGCTCATTTAAAATTGAAATGTGTAGGTGAAAATTCAGATTGATAATCTAAAATAGTCAAATTTATACTTATGTTAAGTATGTTTTTAAAATCATACACAGACACACAGATATATTTAGCTAGATAGTCTCCAAATACTTCAAATTCCTAAAGAATATGTCATTCAATAAGTTTAATAACCTATGGTTTTTCTTGACAGTGAGACATATCTGCTACTGACAGAATGATGATGGGCATGAAATAACCTCCATTTGGAGCATGTTTACTTTATTGCAAAAGCTAGCCATTTGGGAAAAGTCTGTCATTGCCTCTATTGCCGACAGTATACTGTCCAAACTGGACCAGAAGCATGTTAAAAAAAAAGCAACTGTTGAACTTTGCTAAGACAAGGTAGGACAGTCCTTCAAAATTCTCTGCTTCTCAAAAATGTCTGTCAGATATAGTAGGTCTATAGGTCAAAGTTGAATGCCCCAATGATACACTGGAACTTTGGGTGACTGTCTAGTTAAATGTCATTTTCTTTAAGTAACATTACACCCTACTGGGGTCTTTAATAGAGTGATAGACTAAATAATTAGACTTAGACTTTCCTTAGTTATGATTAAATGGTAAATTTGATATAAAATTTTAGAGGTACAAAGATAAGATAAAAATAGAGTATTTACTTTAATATTGCCAAATACAGATGTATGAGATATAGCAACTTAAATTCTTACTTGATAACTTCTTATTGTATTTAATTTTATTATGCTCAAATTAAAACCTCTTTTATTTAGACAAAAAGGGAGAAATATGGTGGGATAATACTTCTACATTTTTTTTTAATTTGCTGCTCTCACTATTAATAAAAAGCTGATTGGCCAATAGCTAGGCAAGAGAATGAGGCTGAGAGAATGCAGAAAAGAAGGGCAGAGTATGAGATGTCACAAGCCAGACTCAGGAAAAGAATGTATAGAAAATGATACAACATGGCATGAACAACCTGGTAGAACTTAGATAAGAAATATGGGTTAATTTAAATTGAAAGACTAGTTAGTAGCAAGGCTAAGCAATTGGGTAAGCAGTTATAATTAACATTAAGTATCTTGTTATTTTTGAGAAACTACCAGGACACAGAATACCTTCACTAACATCTCCTCCCCGTACCTCTCTTCTCTCTCAGATCAACTGTTTCTCCGTTTCCCATCAGAGAATTGCAGTCCTTCCAGGGATATTAACTAAACATGGCATTATAAAATTTAATAACACTAAGAATAAAGCCTTATAAAAAGGCTGCAGGGGGAAATTCAGGAGGAGGATAAAATTTACAAAAAGGAGAATGTGTCAGAGACATGTTATAACCATTTTTATGAATATATAAAAAAAACTCAGACTAAACAATTTTACATGCATACAGAGGGCCTAGAGTAGACTCATTAAAGTTGTATGTTTGCTGGTTCAGATCTGTAAGACTCAGTGAACCCTGCTTTGTTGATTCTGTCAGGCATGTTTTCATGATATCCTCCATTTTTTGCTCCTACAATCCTGTCTCACTCTCTTACATGGTGTTTCCTTAGCTCTACTTAATGATTGGCTGTGAGTCTATTTTTAGTTCCTATCAGCTGGTTGAGGAGTCTCTCTTTTGATGAATGAGCCAGGCACGGATCCTGTAATTATAGCTTAATGGCATTTGCTTTATTATTCATTTATTTATTTGTTTGTTTGTTTGTTTGTGGTCTATCAGTTGTGTTTGGTTCTACCTCTTGTCTCTCAGCTTCCTAGCTTCTGGACCCTGGCCATCTGCAAGGTATTGCACATGGGCTGCATCCTATGACATGGGCCTCAATTGAGGCCAGAAGGTGTTTGACTATTTCTACAAGTGGTGAACCACCACTGACTTGGTACATTTTAAAAGTAGGACAGGTTGTAGGTCATAAGTTCTGTGACTGGATTGGTGCCCCAGTAAAACTACTGGGAGCCTAGTATAGTGAGAGAAGATGACTTGTTCAAGCTCCATATCCTTCCTTACTAAGACTCTTGGCTAGGGTTCCCCCATAGGTTCCTGGTAGTTTTTTTGCACTATGTTTCCAAATTGTCCCCTAAAAGCCCCCTATTACAATCACTTCTCCTAGTACTCTTTCTATCTGTTTCTCCATCTCTGAACTGATCCCTCCTGATCCCACAGTTCACCCACTAAATATATTCTATTTCCCTTTTCCAGAGAGATCCATGTATTCCCCGTAAGCCACCTCTCTTTAATCTAACTTATCTAGGTCTATAGATAGTAAAGTGATTATACTTTACCTAATATCTAACATCATCTTAAAAATGCAGACGTTATGTTTGTCTTTTTGTGTCTGTGTTGCCTTGCTCATGTTGTTTTTAATTTCTGGTATAGGAGTCCCTTCTGTATTTGTATTGCTTTCATTGTTTATTAAAGAAACTGCCTTGGCCTAGTTGATAGGGCAGAACTCAAATAGGCAGGGAAGACAGAACAGAATTCTTAGAGGAAGAAAGCAGTGTGGCAGACACCATGGTTCTCCTGCCCGAGACTGACACTAGTTAGACTCAAAGTTGTTTTGATTTGCATTTCCCTGATCACTAAGGAGGTTGAGCATGACCTTAAGTGTCTTTTGGCCATTTGTACTTCTTCTGTTGAGAATTCTCTGTTCAGTTCAGTGCCCCATTTTTTAATTGGGTTAATTAGCATTTTAAAGTCTAATTCTTTCTCTTTGCTTTGGTCATGTAAGTAAAATGTGATCATTTCTTTGCTTTGGTTGCTTTGTGTGACCTAGTCTTCAGACTTCCTATAGTTGGTATATAAAATCAATTTTTCTTACTCCCTCCCATTATTATACTCCCATATAGTGAGTAGTAAATAAGTATAAAATATATAAGACAGTGACATATAATATATATTATTTATAAATATAAAATTAATTAGCATAAATATAATTTATAAGACAGTAATAGTGAATTACACTAGCCATGGAAACTTATTTAATAATAATTATGTACTTAATGTGAAAATTTTAAATCAGACTATCAAAATAATTAACCTACCATATTTTTTCACTCTACTCAAAGATGAACAGCATGAAGGAAACAGCTATTACAAGACCTGAATGATAAATTTTCTAATTAGAGCATAAACTAATTACACAGTGATCTCAGTGTGAATAAGATAATGCAAAAATTACATGTGGCTCATTTTAATGGTTATGTGTTTGTCTTGATGCATACTGTAAAGCAGAGAAAGCAAATATGAGACAAAAAATGGATCCAAAAAAGCAGCAGACTACACCAAAATGGATTATAGTGTTGACAAAAAGTAGCTAGAAATAAAACCCTTTTCCAAAATAAATAAGATGCGCAAACTTTCATTTTTTTGCACCTGAGATCAATAACTAAATATATGTGACATTCAAAGGAATGTTATTAAGTAATTTCATATCTTCTGTTTAATAACTCAGTAGGGTCATACTATCATACTCTTTCTTGATTGCAGGGTTCAAAATCAACCAAAATATTAGTATTATTTTTGTATTACCTTGGAGGATATGAGCTAAGTTTAAAGTGCAAGTGGGGTAAGCAAACATACATTTTTTTATTTTTTATTTGCCTTTTAAATCTGAACTTCAAGATGTAGCTGTCTGTACTGATCAGATTTTTCTGACTTAATGTTCAATTATTCATGTTTGTTGAGTTTCACTGAACTACACAGAATATGTTTCATGACAGTGCTTTATTATGGTACTCTAGGTTATTAGAAATAAGTTCTGATGCATTTTTCATCAACAAATGATATTTATAAAATTAGCATTTTATTTGACATTCATTAGTCAAATAATGTTCTATTTCTCACTTGTGTCATGTTAATCTTTTGTAGTAAGTGTGATATTTTAATGTATTAATCAGAAAAAGTTGTTCAGTAAAGAAACTAACGTTTATGAGAATATAAACTCACGTAGGTATTTCTGAGGAAAGTATTTTTTTATTTTGATTTATGAGATAGTGTCTGGAGCCCAGGTTGTTATTTATTGTTATATGCAACCAAGTAAAATATTGAACTTTTGATCTTCCTACCTCCTAAATACTGAGATTATACACATGCATACACCTCCATGAATGGGATTTGTGGTACATGTAATTAACAAGGTAATTACAATTGACTTATAATTGGCTTCTTACTTGGCTAGGAAAGTACACTGCCCACTAAAACATATCTGGAAACTTATTTCTAATTATAAAAGAGAATCAGAATTTGTCTTCTAGAGGGATGTTGAAGTATTCAGGCAGATAGCTACACATTTAATTAGAGTCCGCTATGACTTTTTACTGGATAGTTCAGTGTCTGTAGAATGTAGGCTTTGTAAGTCAAAGCCATATACTGTTTCTGGTTATATTCATTATCAATAGTCCTACCATCATGTATAACAATATGAATATCTTGCATTTTATTATACTACTCAAATTTTTAAATTATTTTATGCTTGCTGTTCATAACATTTAGAAATTGATTATTTTAATTCATGCACATATATGAATGTGATTGAGATGTAGGATAAAAGATGCATGTAGAGGTTTGTGTGCATGTGAAGAACAGAGTACAACTTTATAGAATTGAGCATCTCCTTCCATATTTCTATGAGTTAGTGGAAATAAAATCAAATTAACAAACCTTAGTGACAAGAGTTTTTTTCTGTTTGAGATAGTTTGTTACTTTTGGTTCAGAGATTAATATTAATTAATAAGTCATATTTAGGCAAATATAAAACCATGTTTGACAATTTTGTTCAGAGTAAAACTTATGTCTGATATATTTATCTTAGAATGATGATAAGGATTAACTTCTCTCTATTTTTCAAAATTTACATCAAAATATAAACTGAATAAAAGTTCTTCATTATAGAGAATTATTATAGAAATTTATAAAGAGAAATCATTTATTTCACAAGACTTTTTTTTTAAATGCTACAAAATATTTAGAGGCCTAAATACTGTTTCTGAGCATTTGAAATAATAGACATCAATACTTGGACATTTCTGAAACATTATTGCTTAAGCATTTTCAGAGTCCAATAAGAATAAAGATTTTTCTCTATCTACAACAAAATGATTGTTTAATTAACAAATAATAAAGAAGCTATAAGGGCCGAGGTACCTGCAGGTACAGGTATGAGGAAGCAACCTCTGATAGAGCAAGCCTGAGTGAGTAATGTCTGTGGGAACAGGCTTGAGCAAGCAACCTCTGAGGGCAAAGGCTCAAGCTATTGACCTCTGCAGAAGCAGGCCCAAGCAAGCAACTTCTGCGGGATCAGGCCCAGGTCAGTGACCTCCACAAGAGCAGGTAGGAGGAAGTGACCTCTGATGAAGCAGGTCCAAGCCAGTAACTTCTGCAGGAGCAGGCCCAAGTGATAAACTTCTGATGGAGCAGGTCCAATCCAGCAACCTTTGCAGAACCAGGCTCAGACCAGGTACTTCCATAGGAGAGCCAGTGACCTCCAAGAGAGCAGGCTTGAGCCAACTACCTAAATGGGACCAGGGCTGAGCCAGTGACCTCTGAGGGAGCAGATCCAAGCCAGCAATCTCTGCAGGGGTAGGTCAAACCAAGTGACCTCCATGGAAGCAGGCCCAAAAGAACCTTGATTGCAGAGGGGCCTCTAGGACTGGTGGACAACCTCTAGGAACATCAAAAAACCTCCAGGGTAACTGGATCCATGGCTCCAACTCTACCACAAAAGCAACCACGGTTGCACTTTCACTTAGAAGAGTAATCACCAGAGACACACATCCCCAACTGCAGTAATCAGAGGAAAAGATGGATAGATAAGGTAAGAACACACTCAATACCACAAAGTGTGATACTGCACCAGCAAAAACTAGTGACTGGTGTGGAAGAATTGTCTGTATTCTGTTAATCATGTTTTAAATAAACGATGATTGGCCAGGCAGGAAGTATAGGCAGGAAAACCAGACAGGAAGTAGAAATGACACAATGAGAACAGGAGAATTCTGGGAAGGAAGAAATTGATTCCACCCACTCCTGCCCAGACTCTGAGGAAGCAGGATGTGACCTGCCAGCTGAAAAAGGTACTGAGCTATAATGGCAGAAATAGATCAGAATAATGTGTTAATATAAGCTACAAGAGCTAATATGTAGCCTGAGCTAATGGGCCAATCAGCTAATAACTTATGGAGACCTCTGTATGATTTTCTTTGGGGCTCATGGACTGTGGGTACCGGGCAGGACAGAAACCCCAACAAGCATGCCCTGTTCATGTTACAAGTGACAAGATAGCAAGTGTTGAACACCCCAATGCAGATGAAGCCAAAGAAATAAAAACTAACATTAAAAATAAAGTTTAAAAATTAAAGTCTAAAAAAATAATTTAGGAGAATATTTGAGGCCCTTAAAGAGGAAATAAAAAATTCTCTCAAAGAAATGGAGGATTGCCTTTGTGTCTTAGTGATAGTGTCCTTTGGTTTACAGAAGCTTCTCAGTCTCAGCAGGTCCCATTTAGTCAATGATGCCCTTATTGTCTGTGCTGCTGGGGTTATACGTAGGAAGTGGTCTCCTGTGCCCATGTGTTGTAGAGTACTTCCCACTTTCTCTTCTATCAGGTTCAGTGTGTTCAGACTGATATTGAGGTCTT
>NW_004949153.1:1294226-1307221 GCF_000317375.1 Microtus ochrogaster | reverse complement strand
CACAGGGCAGGGAGCCCTGATAGCTCTTTGGGCTGATGAGGGAAGGGGACTTGGTTGGAGGAGGGGGAGGGAAATGGGAGGCGGTGGCGGGGAAGAGACAGAAATCTTTAATAAATAAATAAACGGAAAAAAGGAAATGGAGGAAAAGACAAAAAAATTAGAAAAAAAAATCAACAGATCCCTTAAAGAAAACCAAGAAAAAGCAATCAAACACGTGAAAGAATAGAGAAAATAAAGAAAATACAAACTGAGGGATTTCTGTATATGGAACAAATGAGAAAACAATCAGAAATCTCAAATGTAAGTGTAAAAAAGATAGAAAAGAGAATTACAAATGTTGAAGATATAATAGAGGAAATATTCAGTAAATATAGGATACTGTGAAAAGACCAAACTTAAGAATAATAGGGCTAGAAGAAGGAGAAAGGTCCAACGCAAAAGTACAAAAAATATATATTCATCAAAATCATACTGGAAATCTTTCCCAAACTAAAGAAAGATATGCATATGAAGATACAAGAAGCTTTTTGAACACCAAAAAGTCTGCGCCAAAAGAAAAAAAAAATCCCCTTGCCACAGAATAATCAATAAACTAAGCATAAAGAACAGAGAAATAATGTTAAGAACTGCAAAAGAAAAATGCCAAGTAGCATATAATGGCAGACCTATCAGAATTAAACCTGACTTGGAAGCAACGAATACCAGAAGTTCCTGGTCAAGTCTTATGTGGACATTAGAAACCATGGATACTAGCACAGCAAAATTTTTACTTACCATGAATGGAGAAAACAAGATATTTCATGATAGAAGCATATTTAACAAATACCTAACCACAAATCCAGTCCTACATGAAACACTAAAAGAAATACTCTAACCAAAGGAAATTGGCTACCTCCACCAAAACAGATACGATAGATGATTTCACAGAAGCAAATCTCAAATAAGGAAAAAAACACAATAACATCACCAACAATGAAAACTTAAGTAAAAAGAACTAGCAATTCCATGTAATTAATAGTGCTTAATATACGTGGGCTCAATTCACCCATAAAAAGATATAGCCTAAGAGATTGGACATAAAAACATGACCCATCCTTCTGCTGCATGAAAGAAACACACCTCAACCTCGAAGATAGTCATCTCCTCAGAGTAAAGGTCCTGGTAAAAGAAATTCCAAGCAAATGAAACTAAGAAGAAAACTGGTTTAGCTTCCTAATATCTAATAAGATAGAATTCAGACTAAAAATCAATCAAAAGAGAAAAAAGACATTTCATATTTGTCAAAGGAAAAATTATTAGATAAAATCTCAAATACAAGAGCAACCTCATTTGTAAAAGAAACCCTTCTAAAATTTAAATCATGCATTAAACCCAAACACTAATAATGGGAAATTTAAGTACCCCATTCTCACCACTAGCTGTCTGTCAGACAGAAACATAACAAGGAATAACAGATGTCATGACTTAAATGAATTTAACAGACATCTATAGAACAACCAATCCAAATGTAAAATATATACCTTCTTCTAAGCACTTCATAGACCCTTCTCAAAAACTGACCACATACTACATAACAAAGCAAACCTCAGCAGATACAAAATTTGGAATAACTCCTTGTATCTTATTAGAGCACCAGTGCCTATAATTAGAACTCAAAAACAACACTAATTTTAGAAACTCTATAAATACATGGAAATTAAACAAAACTCACTTGAATCACCAACAGATCAAGGAAGAAATTAAAGACGTCCTTAAATTCAATGAAAATTACCATACAACATAACCAAATTTATGGGACATAATGAAAGTAATGTTAAGAGGAAAGTTCAAGGCACTGAATGCCTACATAAAGAAGATGCAAAAAAAAATCTTACACTATTGATTTAACAGAACAACAGAAAAATCTAGAACAAAAAATAAGAAACCCACAAAGAATAGATGGAAAAAGGTAATTAAATTGAGAGCTAAAATAGACAAAACACAAACAAAGAAAACAACAAAAAGAATCAATGAGAAAAAAAAAATGTTCTTCTAGAAAATCAACAGAATACACAGACCTTTATCTGTAACATGAGGGCCTGCTTGTTGGGGTTTCTGTCCCAATAAGCCCAAAAAAATCACACAAAGACCTATATTAATGATAAACTGATTGGCCCATTAGCTCAGGCTTCTTATTAACTATTACAACTTATATTAATCCATTATTCTTATCTATGTTAGCCACATGGCTTGGTACCTTTTTCAGTGGGGTACGTCACAACTTCTTTCTTCAGTGCCTGGACAGGAAGTACAGAAAGAGCTTCCTATTCCCAGAATACTCCTGTTCTCATTGACCTGCCTCTACTTCCTCTCTGGTTGTTCCGCCTATACTTCCTGCCTGGCTACTGCCAAATCAGTGTTTATTTAAAACATAATTGACAGAATATAGACAATTCCCCCACACCATTTATTCAAACTAAACAAAAGGCAGAGAGAGAATATCCAAATTTACAAAATCAGAAATGAAAATGGGGACATAATAGCATACACTGAAAAAATCCAAAGTATTCAAGTTATACTTCAAAAGTTAATACTCTACACAATTGGAAAATTTAAAGGAAATTGATAATCTTTTGGGTAAATATCACTTACCAGAGGTAAATCAAAGCAGAGATGCAAATTAAATAAACCTATAATTGCTAAAGGAATAGAAACACTAATTCAAAGTTTTCAAACCACAAAAATTTAAGAACAAGATGTTTTCACTGCAGAATTCTACATGATTTTCAGTGAAGAAATAATACCAATACTCCTCAAAATATTACACACAAAAGAAATAGAAAGAATATTGCCAAACTTTTTATGAGGCTACAACTACCCTGACACAAACTACACAAAGACATTACTAAAAAAAAAGAGATTTGTAAACAACTGTCATGAACATTGATGCAAAAATTCTCAAGAAAATACTGGCAAACTAAATCAAAGAACACACCAGAAAAATCATCTACCATGACCTTCATCCCTGTGATGCTGGTATGATTAAACATACAAAAACCTGCCATTGTAATCAATAATATAAACAAATTGAAAAAACCCCCCTTGTTGTTTTCTTTGGTTGTTGAAAAAACCTTTGAAAATATAACAGTTTTTCATTATAAAGGTCTTGGATACAGCAGGCATACAAGGAACATAACTAACCATAATAAACACAATGTACATCAAGCTAACAGCCAACATCAAACTAAATGGTGAGAAACTCAAAACAGTCTCACTGAAATCAGGAACAAGACAATGTTTTCCACTCTCTCCTTATATATTCAATATAGTACTTGATGTTCTAGCTAGAGAAATAACATGAAAAAAAGGAGATCAAGGCAATTCAATATGGAAAAGAATAAGTCAAACTCTCAATATTTCCTGATGGTGATAGTTTACATAAGTGACCCCAAATATTCTACCAAAAAACAATTCATAAACACCTTCAGTAATGTAGCAGTATGCAAGATTAACTAAAAAAAAATCAGTAGCCCTATTTTGTACAGATGATAAATTGGCTAAGAAAGATATGAGAGAAACATCAGTCATTAAATTAGCCTTCTCCCCTGTTTGGGTCAAGGCATACACAGAAAAGCTTTCCAAGGTGGATATAATGACTGACATCCATCTGCCAATGTTCATGGGGAACCAATCCTCTGGGGTTTACAACATCTGCCTTATTCAGAAGTTCCAATGGGTCCAATGGAGCATATGAGGTGCATATTCTAGTTAAATGTTTACATCTGCTCAAGGATAAATCAGGTAACAGCTTCCCCTCTAAGAAAGGGGCACCATTCATGATGGGCCCTAGGAGGATCCTGTGAGGTGGGACAACAAAGAAGAAAGCAACCAGAAGACATGGGATAAGTGGCAACTGCCTCTTGGTCCTCCCACCCAGTTCCAGGTTTCAGCAAGTAGATGTAGCCTCTGTCTAAGGAGAACATTCCAATTCAGAAAGGAAAAGGGGATTCAACCACAGTTGAACAGCCAAAGTCTTTCTGTGAATTAAGAGAACAGCCACTGCCCTGATGAATTTTTAATAGGTGTTTACATTACTTAGGAAGAGACACTAGGAGAGGGAGTCTAATAGTCTACACTCCAAAGAGCTGTCAGGACTCCCTGTAAAGCAAGATAGCCTTTAGACAATCTTGGAGAGTGGTCCCAGGCAAAAGTTATCAGTTGCTCTCAGGCAGAGAGGTAGTCCAGGAGAGGAAAAGGAATGAAGGGAAAGGGAAAGTAGTGTTCACAGACCAAGTGTGCTGCTTATAGTTAGGGACTAACATGGTTTCTTAGGACATAGTCATATGCTCACACAATGTCTCTGGGTAAAAAGGACCCATCAGAGAGTCCTTTACTGGTTCTACCTCCTGTGTGTCAGCCCTTATGTGGTGGAACTGGGACGAAATGAGTCATAATGGAGATTTCCTGCCCAGGAAGACAAATGGAAAAGAAAATAAAATGTAGGGATAGGAAAGAAATCCCCAACTCATCAAAGGCTTAGAAAATTAAAATAGGCCTAAAAGGTCACCTTAGGACCCCAACAGAGAGTTGGGATGGGGACAGCAGCTGGCTCACCAAGCACAAAAGATAGTAAGGAGGACCAAAATGTGAGAAAAAGTAAAAGGTCCATCCATGTTGGGTGCCAATGGTAGTTTTAGAGGGATTGTTGCTGCTGCCTTTTATATGTTTCCCATTTTTGGGGGATCAAGTAGTTTTAAAACCTAACCAAAATACATCTCTATTTATCTAGAAAACCTAACAAACATGAATACAATCTTGACTATTATAGATGACTCTATAATATAGATTAACCTATATTTCTTAACTCTTTATTACATTTTTAAATGGGATGTACAAACACAACACCCTAATAAAGAGCAGAAATATGCATATAACAAAATGACCTTAAATTTATATCAATAAACTAAGATCCATACCAATGCAAATCTCTATAGTGTATCCCCCTTTAACTGTAAACAAACATTTATAAACAATATTTGAAAATATAGGCATAGTTCTCTCCAAACTGCTTCCTGCTGTTTATTGAATGAAGTAATTTTTGAGTGGTGTTCAAGGTGACCTTTCAGGGGGTCTTGGTCCATTAAAACATATAGCTTCTCATCCGCTGTGGAAAAAAAAAAGAACCTTTTTTCCAAGGCAACAAATCTTTAGACCCAAATTCTAAAGGCATAATACTTTCAAAATATCTAAGCTTGTTTAGCTTAGCAGAACACATAATGTGATGTCTCTCTGTGCTTGGATTCTTCACAGTCAAAAAATTCAAAGAAAACACAATAATGTACATACCCAAGGCTCTTTATGAGTTTTCCATTTTTAAATGGCATATTTTTCTTTACTCATTTTAATCTATGACTGCCTGTACACTAACTCTTTAAAAACTGTTTTTTTTCCCCCATTGGAAACACGTATTTTATTTTAGTTGCACAACCTCTTTTCCCTTCTGAATAATAAAGTCACATTTAATTTTTCTTTCACCTTCCTAAAGAGTGTTAGTGAACATCTAATCCGATGATGGAATGCAATGCAAGCCCCTGTTTGACAGTGGCAATGTTTCATGTAAATAATTAGGCAAATGTATTGGTTCCAAAAGGACCTTCATAGTTTTAATTGATAATTTGTACATGTTTTCTGGTCTTTTTTAAACTTTATTTATTTATTAAGGATTTCTACCTCCTCCCCGCCACCACCTCCCATTTCCCTCCCCCTTCCCCAATCAAGTCCCCTCCCTCATCAGCTCAAAGAGCAATCAGGGTTCTATAGGGAACTCACCAAGGCCAGCTGGCCTGGGTCTGAAAAAGCATGGGATAAAACCGGACTTGCTGAACATAGTGGACAATGAGGACTACTGAGAACTCAAGAACAATGGCAATGGGTTTTTGATCCTACTGCATGTACTGGCTTTGGGGGAGCCTAGGCAGTTTGGATGCTCACCTTACTAAACCTGGATGAAGGCGGGTGGTCCTTGGACTTCCCACAGGTCAGGGAACCCTGACTGTTTTGCTTTTTAACAATTTATTTCTTTTTATAATACTCTACTCTCTTTTTCTTCTCTCTGCTAAGCCTATGTACATTTATCTGGCAGTGTAACCCACCTAGAGGTCTTTTATATCTGAATCTGTTCTATTGTGTATTCTTAATTCTTTACTTGAAGGAACACTTCTTAAAATGCTAAACACGTCTGAAAAACTTAAGCTGCATAATTACTAGGGTATATATAGGGCCCTACCTGGTTGCTCCATGCCCTCCAATATGGTGGAAGTTTGTTCATTGCCTGACAATGCTGGGTGGGAGCCATTGTCACCATCTCAACTCTGATAACCAGTTGTCCCATGCTGCCACCAAGAAACTTGCAGCACACTGTCCACAAAACCCATTTAAATGCCTTGCCTCCTGAAAGAGCCAGAAGGCAACAAGGCTCAGAAAACCATCATTTAAAAACAATGACTTTTTTCTGCTACTGCTGAATCAGGAAAACCTCCCTTAAAGGAGCCATACCTCTGCTTGCTTATAGCAAACAGAGCCTAGCCTAGAAAATGCTGCTACAAAACTATGCTTACTTCTGTTCTTTTGTATCTAGGATTCTTTTTTAAGTTTCTCAGGTTTTATGTGAATGGCACCATTTTTTTTAGAAGGAGAGAAGCTTTTGTTTCCTAGCTGTTTAGCCCTGAAATAATCACACAGAAACTGTATTATTTAAAACAGTGCTTGACCAGTTACTTAAGCATATTGCTAGCTAGTATATACATCTAAAATCAACCCATCTCTGTTATTTTATATTTTACCACAAGGCTTTTGGCCTACTGGCAAGATTCAAGCATCTTTCTCCAGCAGGGCTACATGGCTTCTCTCTAACTCTGCCTTTCTCCTAGCATTTAGTTTTCCTGCCTATCTCTGTTCTGCTATTGGTCTGTTATAGGCTCAAAGCAGTTCATTTATTAACCAATAATATTCACAGCATACAGAGGGGAATCCCACATCAACTTCATATCTACTTTTAAGTCAGTTTATGCAATGTTTGTCCTTTTGGATATGGGTTACTGTGTTGAGAATGAATGATTTTTTCTACTTTTATCCATTTTCCTTCAAATTTAAAGATGTCATTTTTTAAAAACTGCTGAGTAATAGCCATTGTGTAAATACACCACAGTTTCTTTATCTAAACTTCAGTTGAAGGACATCTAGTTTTTCCCAGTTTCTCTCTATTATTAATAAGGCTAAAATAAACATAGTTAACCCATTGTTCTTATGGTAGGATGGAGGGAACTTTGGGTATTTGCCAAAGAGTGATATAGTTGGGTGTAGAGGTAGGTCAATTCCAAACATTCTGAGGAGCATTCATATTCTTTTCTATAATGACTGTATAATTGTAAACTCCAAATATCAATGAAAGAGTATCCCTATTGCTCTGTATCATTTCCTGAGTGAGTTGCTACTTGCGTTATTGATCTTAGCCATTTTGAGGTGTAAAGGAAAAAGTAACAAAGAAATTTTGATTTGCATTTCTCTGGTGGCTAAAGGAGCTGAACATTTCTTTAAGTTTTTTTCCAGTCATTTGTGTTTTTCCCATTGAGAAATCCCTGTTTTAATCTGTATCCCATTTTTAATTGGATTTTTTGTTATCTAATATCTTGATTTCTTTATATTGTTTGGATACCAGTCCTCTATTGGCTATGGAGTTGGTATGAATATTTTTTCCTTCTGTTGCCTTTGTCTGACAGTGTCCTTTGATTTATCGAATGCTGTCAGTTTCATAATGTCTCATGTATAAATTTTTGATCACAGTGCCTTCACTATTAGCATTCTTTTCAGGAAGGTATCTTCATGTGCCAATATGTTCAAGGCTGTTACATTCTTTCTCTTCTATGAAGTTTAGTTTGCCTAGTTTTATGTTGAGATCTTTGATCCACTTGTGGTGACATTTTGTTTGTGATCAAAAAAGCATAGCTTGCCTAAAGATAAGAGTATGGATCTAGCCATTCTAGTTATCCAGAGAGGCAAGGCAATGAATGGTGATACTCACCTTTAATTCAAACACTTAGGAGACAGAGGTAGACACATCTCTGTGAGGTCAATGCCAACCTGGGCTACATGAGTGAGATTGAATCAGTCTAAAAGCGAACAGAGCCAAGTGTCGGTGACTCACACCTTTAATTCCATTACTTTGGAGGTGGAGACAGGAAGTGATATGGCTGAGTAGAGAAAAAATATAATGCAAGAGGAGACAGAAGTTAAGAATTGAGTCAGGTTTTGTAGAGAGGCATTCAGTGTGAGGATTCATAGGGACAGGATTACCCTTTGGTATGAGGATTCACTCAAGGTAAGAACTAGTAACAGGGTGTTCTGGATCTCTGATGTTTCAGCTTTTACCCCCTAATATCTGACTCTGAGTTTTTATTTTTAAGAACAATTATAATGACTGATACATCCACTTGGACCTGACTTATGTGGGGAAATTAAAAGTGGAAAGTACTCACTTAAAAGTGGATATCAGTTGTTAAGTGTATGATAATCAAGCTGTGAAAATTGAACCAACAAAAAATAGCTAAAGAGGAGGGATCTAGTGGGATGCATGGACCCTCATGGGAAAGGGAAATAGAATAAATTTCATGATCGTATTGTAGGTGTCTGGGGATGGGAGTGGGAGTGATGAAGTCAGGGGGTTGAAGAAGTGTGCTCTGAGAAGGACAGCTGAAATTAGGGGAAATTCGCAGGATAGCTTGGTTATCTAGTGCCGTGGAAACATCCTGGAATCTGTGAGGTTAGCATTAATGATGATTCCTAAGGATTATACAGAGTTTAAACTGGTCATCTTTTGTAGCCAGCCAAGCCTTCTAGAGGTAGGAGTGGTTTGCAGTCAGTTGATTTGTTGGCTGATGATACGATAGAAGGTTGATTTCTGAAAACTGACAGCAGGGACCCAACTGCAGAAGAAAAAATATATACAGGCCATTGAATACAGAGAAGCTGAGTAGGTGTCTGCATTCAGCCTTCATCCCTGTTATAATTTCTTTGGCCTCAAAAATATCTGCAGGCTATGGAAAGAGACCTGGACAGAAACCCATCTATAACCCCTCTACTACATTCTTTCTTACCTTCAAGATGTGTTGGGGCAATGGTTGTAAGGAATTTGTGGGAGGCCTAACCAATATTTGCTTTATCTTGAGGCCCATGTCATGAGAGCCCATGCTGCGCATTCCCTGGATCACCAGAAATCAGGCTGGATATCGCAGATATATTTGATACCATCAAGTATAACAGGTTAATAAGAATAAGAATTGATACACAAATGAACAAATAATTAAAATAAGTTATTTCTAAAGATATTTTGCTGTACTCAGAGACCAGTGCCTTATCTAATTGTCATAAGAAATGTCTTTGTGCATCAGATAGGAATGGGTGCAGAGACACAGTCAGACATTTTGCTGTGAAGATGTCTAAATAAGAAATCTCCATTGGTTCCCTCCCCACACATCATAGACTGGGAAACCCCATGGAAGAGAGACAAGAAATTCATAAGCACATGGGAGGGAGAATAGAAGAACTTGGTCCACTGAGTCAACTAATCAGGGTTCATATAGACTCACAGAGACCAAAGCAGCAAGCACTGGGACTTCATGACTCTTCACCAGGTCTTCTGTATATGTTATGGCTGTTAAGTTTGTGTTTTTCTGTGACTCTTAACAGTGGGAATAGGTGTATGTCTGACTCTTTTGCCTGTTGACTGAGGTTTCTGTCCTGGCCTGTCTGACAGATGTTTAGTTGCAAATAAACACACAGAGGTCTACATTAATAATAAAATGGTTGGCCTAGTAGCCCAGGCTTCTTAATAACTCTTTCTTACATCTTATATTAACCCATTATTATTGTCTTTGTTAGACACATGTCTTGGTATCATTTTTGGCAAAGCAGTCATATCTTGCTTGATCTGTGTCTGGCTTCCTCTGGGTCTGGGTGATAATCGCAGACTGACATACCTCTTCCAAGAATTCCAATTGCACCACCTCTAATTCCTGCCTGGTCAACCCACCTATATTTTCTGCCTGACTACTTACTAATCAGCATTTATTTAAAATATAAGTGACTGGGTAGATGTAACGGCGTAATGAATGCAGACAGATTGTAAAAATATATACAGCTTTAATGGGGAAATAGACTTACGGACTCACAGGTTCCCACGGAGAACAGGAAAACAGAAGAGGCAGCAGGCTCACTCTCGACAGATTTATATGTAAACATTAGCCCGAGGTGAACACTCCCCCTAATGGGTTGGGCTTATCCCTACATCTCCCCCTTTTGTCTAAATAAGACAGAACTAAACAAAATACAACTATATACAATAATAACAAATAATAAATAAAACAAGCAATATTGAGAACAAAAGTTTTGCTAAACATTCTATCTTAAGGAGTCTAAATAATGTAGAGAGTAACAACAATTATATAATATTCAACTCTGTCAAAGATCTGAGAAGGGAATTATTATCACTTAACAAACAAGAGATATCCAAAATGGGCAACAAATGTCAGAGACAACTGACTACCTGGGCAATCACCCAAAAGTCTCGTTTGCAATGTTGAGTCAACCAACTTTGGCTAAGGACTAACATAACTGACATACCATTATTAAAGGCAAGGAACTTTCTTAGAACTATCCTACCCTGTCTTGGCAAGATAAGACAATCCTGCTTCATGCACTTATGGATATTCTGTATCTTTGTCAGTAGTTGAGGTATGGGCTTTTCTTAACCCAAAGACCAGTTCTGCCAAGAAGACAAGCTCCCAGTGGAGTGTCTTTGGTGCTCAACGTTCTCTCGGGAGTACAGCGGTGTTGCCAGGAGTAATTGTGTCTCATTTGGGGCACAGAATTCTAGGTTAGATTAAAGGCCATTTTCTACAGCTCTTCGAAGAGGCTGAAGATTATATTATCTATATTAAATATAATCTCTATGTATCTAAAAAACCTGATTAAAGTAAAAATAAATGTGACAAACATATAATTCTCAATACCTATCTAACTTGAAGACTAAAAGAATAAACAACTGTGCAATATATGAAGACAACGATCTACAACTTTAAACAATGTCATTACATAGCAAATGTAAACAATGATATTTTATAAATAATATCAGAGGGAGAAATGTACATTGAAATATGGTAAATGTATAAATACAATATAGACAAAGTTATAAGCATACTCTTATACAAAAATAGAATTAGGAACACTCACATTCAATATTCAATATATCAATATACAAGAAACAATACCAATACAATTTTCTAAAAACAGTAATTCACAAGTACCAATCCTCCCATCAATGCAGTTAATCCCCCCTTTTTTTTGAAAATACCCCTAATTCCATAAAATATCTCCCCCATCACCTCAACCCTAAAGCAACCACTAAATGATGTCCCTAACCCTGAGGGCAAACTCTGTTGGGAGAGGGGACGTCGTCCTCTAAGATTGATTCTAGCTGACATGGGGGCAACATTCTTCTTAGGGGCTCCTGTGAAAGCAAATGATGGTAAAACTCCCAAATTAACCTTTGACCTAAGAAAATTGCAACTAGTCTCTGAGCGTTTTGAGAAGGTCCGGCCATAGTGTTGTCAAAATTGTGCACCATTCAAAATTTTCTTCTGCAGTTGGTACCAAAAAACAGGTATAATATCAGCAATTCAAAAAATTCATGACGTCATAAAAACCAGATTGAGTTGATGTTGTGGGGCCCCATCTTCATCCTGGAAACTTTAAAGATTACTGTAGGAAAATTTGTTTCTTGTTATGTAAAATTTAAACATTAACAACAAGGACATATATTGACATATAAAGAAAGACACAGATATGAGGAAAAACAAAGAAAGTTTATCAAGTATAAAATTATTCTGTACTGTTTCATGGTTCCTGACCTGAAACAGAATCTCTGAGATATCTCTTATCAACAGGCATAGAATTGAAGAGGGACTGAGCCATAGTCCAAAGTCCAACTCCAAACCAGCTCTACATATTTATAAATATATATATAAATTAATACTTACAGAACATGTCTTTCCATCAGTAATTAAGTATTCAGGGTACCTTAAATTCTTTGAAGATTGGAATTTTCCTGTGTAATAAGAAAAGAACCCTGTCCCCAACCTATCTGTATTTCTTACCATCAGTATGCTCGACATCCTTGTGAATGAATTGCCATTTATCTTTTCCAAGTGGCTTCTCTTCTTCAAACTGAACCTTTATTAATTTTGACACTATCACAATCTTCCCTCACCTGTGGAGACAAGAGGAAAATCCCTTCCCCAACACAGCACATCTCCTGGTTTCCATTGTGAGGTCAGCACATCCTTGAAATAAACTGGTTGATTTAGTTCAGTAGACTTTTTCATTATCCAATGTCTTTCTGCAGCCGTTGTTCCCTTTTCATTAGTGTTGAGAAAATTCAAGGTTAACAAAGCATTATGTAACCTATTTCTGGGGGTGTTTTCCACACCTTTCTGTTTATTCAACATATCCTTTATAGTTCAATTTGATCTTTCTATGTCTGCTTGACAAGTGGGATTATATGGTATACCTGCAACATGCTTGATATTGTAATAATCAAAAAACCGTTTCATTTTCCTAAAGACATAAGCAGGACCATTATCTGTCTTTATTTGTATAGGTATACCCATGAAAGCCATGACTTCTAATAAATGAGTGATTACTGAATCAACTTTTTCTGAACATAATGCAGTTGCCCACTGAAAGCCTGAATAAGTAAGTGTCAATGGTGTGATGAACGTATTTAATTTGCCAAATTCTGCAAAGTGGAACACATCCATCTGCCAGATTTCATTCCTTTGGGTGCCCTTTGGATTAGCCCCTGTAGGCAGTGTCGTTTGGTTATAGAAAGAGCATGTAGGGCATTTCCTTACAATCTCTTTAGCTTGTTGCAATGTAATAGAAAACTCTTTCTTCAAACCTTT
>NW_004949153.1:1284916-1290605 GCF_000317375.1 Microtus ochrogaster | reverse complement strand
GAGTCATGTTAAACAAAGATCTGTTCTCTTCCCCGAGAACTTCATAGTGATTCTTGAGAAGATTGTTGTCATTCTCAATTGTTTTTAAGTGTTCAACCTCTGCCTTAAGAATCCTGGATTCGTCTCGTAAAGACTTTATCATATTTTTATTATCAAACCATATAGTACCAAGGAAAACTATGAATCACAGAAAGATCCATAGATGTGGGTTGACAGATACATCTTGTAAAATCTCCCACATGGTACAGTCAAAAAGGTTGTTAAAGTCTTGAATGCTAACGTTTTCAGACATTTTCAATCAAATCAGTATATATTTTTTTTATAATAGAAAATTATTTACCTGTAATGACGTTTTCCTGCCAGTGGTGGCGAAAGCAATGCACCTGAGTCCACATGGCCTAAGTCAGATCCAGTCTGAAACAACTCAAAACCGAAAGTTAAATAGCAGTCAGGGCGAGAGCCAGGAAGCCCGGCAGAGCCAAAGCCAGATTGAATTAGATATGATTGTCACAGAAGTGGTCCCTCTGTATCAGACCATATCTGCTGCTGTAGCGGCTGTGGCTGTGCAAATGGGGAACTGCCCTGGTGCTGCATAACCGCAGGCACCTGAGCTTCTGCTAATTCAGGCAGTGGGGTTACACTGCAAACTTAGCCAAGGCAGGTAGGGAGGGGTTAAAATGCTCCGGTGAGTAGGTCCGGGGGGTGGGCAGAATAGACTCGGCACAGGGGCCCTAGTCACGAACTAACAAATGGCACCTGGGAGCATTCTGTGTTTTTAGGACCCAATCAGAGGGCTACGAGATTGGGATGTGTAGCTCTCTCAAACTAAAATTCAAGTCTATGTCCCCGAGCCACTCTGGGTGGGGCAAAAAAGGCCCGACGTTGACGCCAAGTGTAATGGCGTAAATGAATGCAGACAGATTGTAAAAATATATACAGCTTTAATAGGGAAATATACTTACAGACCCGCAGGTTCCCGCGGAGAACAGGATAACAGAAGGGGCTGCAGGCTCATGCTCGTCAGATTTATATGTAAACATTAGCCCAAGGCGAACAACCCCCCTAATGGGCTGGGCTTATCCCTACAGGTACAGACCATTGTCCTACAGCAGTTGCCTGCTCTTCGAACACTTTTTCTCCTATTGGGCTTCCCTCTTTCTGTTTCCTTGACTTCTTCCAGTCTCAGAATGAAGACGTTAGCCTTGTTATTGCATTTTTTGTTCTGTTTTGCTCTCATTTCTTGGATGTCTGCTCTTTTTTGAAGAGGAATCAGAGGAGTAGTTTTGGGTGGGGAAAGGAATTGAGGAAACAAGACAAGAGTAGGAAATGGCGGGGAAACTTGCCAGAATGTATTGTATGAGATAGGAATCCATATTCAATAAACAGCAAAAAAAGCAAATAAACAAATGTTAAAATATTTAAAAATGTGTCTGGGCAGTGGTGGATCATGCTTTTAATCTTAACACTTGGAAGCAGAGGCAGGTGAAACTCTTTAAGTTAGAGGCCAGCCTGGCCTACAGAGTAAGTTCTAGGACAGTAAAGGCTGTTACACAGAGAAAGAAGCTCTGTCTCAAAAATATGACCAATATATACATTAGAAATTCAAATTGGAAATTTCTGGACTTCTAACATCAATCTTGTTGTCATTCAGAGTCATTTTAAGAATTATGCAGTGTACTGTTATAGCAAGAATAATAGATACTTTACTTCTACCTAACTGTAATTTCAAACTACCTTTCTGCACATCTCACTTTTTCTTTTTGCTTTCCCCAATCTTCTATAAAAAAATTCTATTTTTAGCCTCCAAAATTTAAACTTTTTGACATTCTGAATGTTGGTGCAAATTTTGGCACTTTTCTTTCAATGACTCATTTATTTCATACCCCATAATGGTTTATTCCATTTCTGTTATCACAAATGACAGAATTCTGTTAATTTATAGCTGAGCAGTATTTTGTTTGCATACATAATTTTCTTCTATCAATTTGAAAACACACATTTTTTTTCCAATTTCTTAACGGTTTTAAATAGCAGCAAAGAGGAGAATGTTGATAAACTCTTGGGCATACTGTTTTCTTTTTAATAAATAAACAGTAATAGAATTGCTGGATAGTGTAGTCTGAGGCTACTTGTTCATTCCTGGCAGGTCTGACCCAAAACAATCACGTAGAAACCATACTATTTGCAATAATATTTAGCCAATAGCTTAAGTGTATTTCTAGTTTGCTCTTATATCCTCAACTTACCCATCTCCATTAATCTTTGCATCCCCACAAGTTCTTGGCCTTCCTGAGCTGGTTTTTTAGGCTTTTGTAGAGTCATCTGCCCCAGGGGCAGCTACATGGCTTCTCTCTACTTCACCTTCTTTCTCACAGCATTCAGTTTAGTTTTCCTGCCTAACTTTTCTCTGTAGAGCCACTGGCCAAAAGCAGCTTCTTTTTTAACCAATTACAATCAAACACATTCACAGCATGCAGAGGGGAATCCCACATCAATGTAAGGTATTCATTTTATTTTTAATTTTTGGTTTTCTGTCCATTGTATATGTCTAAAAGATTTATGTGAGTTGATATAAGGATTTTTATTTGTACTTCTTTGCTCACTATTTATGTCTTGGATTTTTTTATATACATGTCCAGTTGTATGTCTTCTAATGGAAATGTATGTTAGGCCTATTAATAATTTTAAATACATTTTAAAGTATTGCTTGAGAATTTCCTATATGTATAGAATTTATTTTGATTAAATAAACCCTGGTTCATACGTTTCTAAAATTGCCTACATCTACACTACCACATACAATTAACTTTATTTTAACCAATGAGTTCAATTAGTATTGATTATGTTTACAAATATTTAGAGTCATATGTACTAGGGCATATATAAAATACTAGGGACCAAATTCCCCAAGAAAATGACTGTTTTTCAGCAGCTCTCATCTGTCAATAATTTTTCAGCTATGATGAATTTATGAACATCTCCGCCATCCATATTGAAATTTTGACGAACTTGGTTTATGCAGGTACTCCACATGCAACAAAAATCCCTGAATTTTAATGCATGAAACAAATTTTTATGGTAAGAAATGCTATTTAATAATGCATGGCTCATGTAATTGCTCCATGACAAACTGAACCATTTGCTAGAAATAAAAAATGAGTCTGATCTATATGTCCTATTTAGGTTTGAACACATTAAAGTTTCCCATTCTCTGAAGTTTCAACAGTTGTAATTCTCTAAGTTGAGCATTGAAAACTACATAAAGAAACCAGTGATTATTAGAGTTGAGAGCTGCTCTGATTTCTTTGTATGAATATATGTAATTAGAGAATAGTTTGGTATTATGTCTGTTTACCAAAATGATAGGAACACATTCTCCACTAGGATTTAGAAGCTTCTAAGTCACAGGTTTTTTGAATGTTTAAAAGTTACCAGATATAAGAACTGTCTTGTGTAGTGAACCTCAAATCTAATCAGAAATAATTTTGTTGCCTCGATAACATTTATTTTGACAATGGGCATATCAGCTTTTCTGACCATTATTTCAGTTCTACCTGAGAAAGACAGTTGATTCATATCCATTAGCAGTTTGCATAGTGCCTTCTGATACCAAGAAAAATAGCAAGTAAGGAAAACAACTTCCTGTTCAGTAGCAACTTTATTCTCCCATGTCACATGACCAAAAAGTGTGATGTCTTAAGTCATAATATCTTCTCATGAAGTTCTACTCAAGGGCAGAGGTTCTCAATCTGTGTGTCATAACCCAATTGGGGCTTGTATGCAATAGTCTCAAAGTTACAACTATGAAGGAACAATGAAATAATATTATGGTTTGGGTCGCCATAGAATAAGCAACTGTGTTAAAGGGTCACAGCATTAGGAATGTTGAGAAACACTATTTTAGGGGATGTCTTTGCAATACTATTAGCCAATAAATGAAGGAGATATATCAGACACCAGACTCTGAGCTTCTAATTTGATGACCTATGGCTTATGGAAATAACTTTATTCCCTCTTTAATGATAGATCCAATTACATTCATGAAAAGTAATTTTATGAAACTTATAAAATAGTGGGTTTCCACATTATCCATTTTTCTTCTTTTTGTTTTTTTTTTTGTTTTTGTACTATTTAGTTTCTAGAGTCCCAAAAATATTGTACTTATAAATATTTGTTGGACATAAATTTTGAAAATATAATTTTTGTTCTGTAGGATTTCTTTACAGTCTGTTGATGTCTTCCTTTTCTTTGTCAAACTTTATTTTGATGAAATTTCATTTGTCTGTTTTGAATTTATTTATTATACATTTGCAGTCTTGTGTGAAAACTCTAAACTTATTGAATATCCACAATTATACCCTCTATGTTGTTCTAGTAGTCTTACAGTGTTAGCTGAAACTCAATTTTGATTTGATTTTTAATTTATTACAGGGATTTTTTCTAGCCTGAAGCAACATGTTATATAATATGGCTTTGCCTTAAACTAGAACTTCTGATTTTTTTAAGTTTCCTCCTCTTGAGAACTGGGCAAGGTAATAGTAATGCATCATGACATTATATTTAAATGATATTAAAAATAAATCCTGGTCCTTTTTGTTTACATTCTAGGCAAGCCTTATACCAATAGAGTCACACCTCCTCTCCCTTTACTTGGTTTCATAACTAGTAGATATAGTGTTTTTTTTAATTTGTGTGTATGTGTATACTTAATTTTGTACCATATCTTTGTTTGAAAAGATTGTCACTTATTTGATGTGTCTTCTTAACACTGTAAAAACCATTTGGTGTTGACTGAGGTTTCTGTCCTGCCTAGTCCCACAGCTGTTCAGATCCAAAAAAACAAAGAGTCCTACATTAATTATATATTGGTATGTCTATTAGCTCAGGCTTCTTAGTAATTCTTATATTTAAATTAATAAGACGCCTGAGCTAATGGGCCTACCAATATATAATAATGTAGTTCTCTGTGTGTTTCTTTGGGACTGAAGCGCTGCTGAACTGGGCAGGACAGAAATCTCAGTCAACACAATGGCACCCAAAGTAGATAACTAAATTCACTTAAAACCTGAGAAAGCTTGGGAAGTAAATCTAGACAAAAAGAACAGAATTAAGCATGTCTTTTTGGTAGCACCATTCTCAGATGAGCTCTGTTTGTTAGAGAAAAGCATGTCTCATTTAAGAGGGGCTTCCTTACTCAGGTTTAGCTGCAACCTGAGAGGTTTGCTTCTCTTTTAAAAGGCCCTGCCTTTATGCCAATAGCAGGCTGTTTTCACTATTGTAGCTCTGTAGTATTGTTTGAAGTCAGGGATTGTGATGCCTCCAGGAGTTCTTTTATTGTATAGGATTGTTTTAGCTATTCTTGGATTATTGCTTTTCCATATGAAGTTGAGTAATGCTTTTTCAAGGTCTGTGAAGAATTTTGCTGGGATTTTGATGGGCATTGCATTAAATCTGTAGATTGAAATGTGTAGCACAGGCTTGCCTTGAACTTGTGATCCTCCTGCTTCTGCCTCATTCAGCAAATCCTACTGGCATGAGGACCAATGGAACTGAAATGAAGACTTGTATATTAATCCATACACTTTCAAATACTTGAATTTGATAAAGAAACAAAAAAGCCGGGCGGTGGTGGCGCACGCCTTTAATCCCAGCACTTGGGAGGCAGAGGCAGGTGGATCTCTGTGAGTTC
>NW_004949153.1:1282087-1284489 GCF_000317375.1 Microtus ochrogaster | reverse complement strand
TTTTCACTAACCCCACATCAGACAAAAGTCTAATCTCCAAAATATATAAAGAACTCAATAAAATGGTCATCAAAAGAACAAAGAATCCAATAAAAATGGAGTACAGGCATAAACAGAGAACTCTCAACAGAGGAATCTAAAATGGCTGAAAGATACTTAAGGAAATGTTTAATATCCTTAGTCATCAGAGAAATGCAAATCAAAACAACTCTGAAATTTGATCTTACACCTATAAGAATGGCCAAGTTCAAAACCACTGATGACAACTTATGAGAGGTTGTGGGGTAAAGGGAACACTTCTGCATTCCTGATTTGAATGCAAGCTGGTACAGCTCCTTTGAATATCAGTGTGGCAATTTCTCAGAAAATTAGGAAGCAACCTTCCTCAAGACCCAGTAATACCACTTTTGGGTATATATACAAAGGATGCTCAATTTTGCCACAAGGAAATATGCTTAACTATGTTCATAGCAGCATTGTTTGTTATAGCCAGAACCTGGAAACAACCTAAATGTCCCTTGACTAAAGACTGGATAAGAAAAATGTGGTAAATTTATACAACAAAGTACTACACAGTAAAAAAAAAAAAAACACCTTGAATTTTGCAAGAAAATGGATGGGGCAAGTAAACATTTTGAGTGAGGTAGCCCAGACTTAGAAAGACAATTATCACATTTACTCACTCATCAGTGTTTTTTAAATATAAGGCAATGAAAACCAGCCCACAAATCACAATCCTAGAGAACATAGACAACAATGAGGACCATAAGATAGACATACATTGATCTAATACACATGGGAATTGGAAAAAGACAAGATCTTCTGAGTAAATTGTGTGCATGGGGACCTTGGGAGAGGGTGGAAAGGAAGGGAAGAGGCAGGAAGGGGAACAGAGAAAAATGCAGAGCTCAATAAATATAAATAAAAAAGGCTTCTCCATGAAACACTTAAATGGTGTTTATTAATCACCAGCAGCTTCTAGGTGGTAGCAGGGACCTTGAAACTCCATAGAGTTATGTCAGTAAACATGGTTCCCCCCAGTATGTCTGCAATGAAGCTAAACTCTCAGAAAGCTAAGTAATGGGATAGATCCAGCCATCAAATCATGTTTTTAATCCTAGCAATAGCACTTAGCAAAATTAAAGATTCATATGGTCAGAAAAAGAGAGATATATAGTAAAAATAGATTCAGATGAAAAAAAAAAGCCTCTAAACAGTTTAGAGTGTGTTTCAAAATGCATGTAGGCTTGGTAGAGAAATTATAAAGTCCTTAAAATAAGAAAAAAAAAAGAGAAGTTGGTTGTGGTAGCACACATCTTTAATCCCAATACTTGGGCAACGGAAGCAAGGGGATCTGTGTGAGTTCAAGGACAACCTGGTCCACAGAGTGAGTGCCAGGATGCACATAGAAGCATAGTCTTAAAAAAACAAAAATTGGACATAAAAATAAAAGAAATAATGTTTAAAATAAAGCCACGTAAAGATGGAAAATAAACAGAGAGTCTGGATACTGTTTGTTATTGTGTTGTCTTTGAATTGTTTGAATGCTGAGGAAGGAGCAACACTTGCTAAAAGATTATAAATGCTGCTGGATTAATACACATATATATTTTGAAAATGCTTTGACTTTGCAATTTATGTCATAACATATGTCACTTTTGAGAAGAAGTTTGCTTTTGTTTCCATAAGAAATGAAAGGCTCTGGATTCATTCAGGGTTAAGAAAAATCAGGTTTGATCATAGAAGGCCCCCTGAAGTATCTCTGATAGGAGAGAATGGACCAAATGATCCAACATTTCAAAGGATCTCTGTTGGAGTTTTCTCTGAGTTCTACAACCAGAACAGTTTCAAGACTGATGGCTGAGATGATCAAGCCTCACAGGATACTCCAGTCAGGACTTCATCATAATATTAAATTTTCTTTAGGTCCCCATAAGATTATCAGCATCCCCAATCAACAGAAAGTATCCTAGAAAACTATGCCCACATTTCCAAAAAAATGGATTAATCATGTTTGCTTTTGTTTTGAATGTTTGTTACAATTTATTATGGATAATGATCATGAAGAAACCTAAACCAAGTAGATTAGATTCAGAATTTTTGTTTTTAAAAAGGGGAAGTGCTGTGGGACAATGATCTTATAGCCTGTAAGGATTTATTAGTTGTGTAGCTTTAATAAAACACTGATTGTCCAGTAGCTAGGCAGGAATTATAGGCAGGGTGACCATGCAGGAAGTAGAGACAGGACAGCAAGAATAGGATAATTATGGGAAGAGGAAAGGCTCAGTCTGCAGACAATACAGAGGAAGCCAGACACAGAATAAGCACAATGAGAATGCCTCACTGATAAAAGGTACAAAGCCAAATGGCTAACACAGACAAGAATTATGGGCTAATAAAGA
>NW_004949153.1:1281079-1281882 GCF_000317375.1 Microtus ochrogaster | reverse complement strand
AGTGAGTGCTAGGACAGTAAGGATTGTTACAGAGAGAAATCCTGTCCCATGTTAACTGTAGCTTTATAAAAAGAGTTTGGCAATGACTCTTCTGTTTCTATTATGTGAAACACATTAAAGAGTATATGTATTAGCTCTTCTTGGAAGTTCTGGTAGAAATCTGCATTAAAACCATCTGGTCCTGGGCTTTTTTTTTGGGGGGGGGGTTGATGACAGCTTCTATTTCCTTGCAAAATATAGGTCTATTTAAATTATTCATCTGTTCTTGATTTAACTTTAGTATATGGTACTTATCTAAAAAATGTCCATTTCTTTTGCATTCTCCAATTTTGTGGCATACAGGCTTTTGTAGTAAGACCTAATCATTCTCTGAATTTCCTCAGTGTCTGTAGTTATGTCCCCCTTTTCCATTCTAATCTTGTTAATTTGTGTGTTCTCTCTCTGCTGTTTGATTAGTTTGTATAGGTGTTTGTCAATCTTGTTTTCTCAAAGAACCAGCTCTTTGTTTCATTGATTCTTTGGATTGTTTTCCATTTCTATTTTGTTAATTTCAGCTGTCATTTTGATTTATTTAAAGTCTTCTACTCCTTCTGGGTAAGTCTGCTTCTTTTTTCTAGAGCTTTCAGGTGTGCTGTTAAGTCTCTAATGTGTGCTTTCTCCATTTTCTTTATGTGGGCACTTTGTGCTATGAACTTTCCTCTTAGCACTGCTTTCATAGTGTCCCATAGGTTTGGGTATGTTGTGTCTTTATTTTTGTTGAATTCAAGAAAGACTTTAATTTCTTTCTTTGTTTCTTCCTTGAC
>NW_004949153.1:1279740-1280896 GCF_000317375.1 Microtus ochrogaster | reverse complement strand
TAGAGTTGTTGAATTCTAAATTTATTCCATGATGATCCAATAGTACACAGGTGGTTACTACAGTTTTTATGTATCTGTGGATATTTGCTTTGTTACTAATTATGTGATCAATTTTTGAGAAGGTTCCATGAGATGCTGAGAAGAAGGTATATTCATTTCTGTTTGGGTGGAATGTTCAATAGATGTCTGTTAAGTCCACTGAATATATTACATCTGTTAGTTCTCTTATTTCTATATTAATTTTCTGTCTGGATAACCTGTCCATTATTGAGAGAGGAGTGTTGAAATCTCCTATTATTAGAGCATGAAGTTTGATGTATGCTTTGAGTTCTAGTAGTTTCTTTTACATATGTGGGTGTTTTATATTAGGGGCATAGATATTCAGGATTGAGGCTTCATTCTGATGAATTGTTTCTGCTATGAGTATAAAGTGTCCTTTTCCATCTCTTCTGATTGATTTTAGTTTGAAATCAATTTTGTTAGATATTAGTATACCCACACCCTCTTGTTTCTTAGGTCCATTTGATTGGAAAACCTTTTCCCAACCCTTTACTCTGAGGTAGTGTCTGTTTTTGAGGTTGAGATATGTTTCTTGTAAACAGCAGAATGTTGGATCTTGATTTTGTATCCATTCTCGCAACCTGTGCATTTTAATAGGTAAATTGTGTCCATTGATATTAAGTGATATGCATGACCATTGGTTATTAACTCCAGTTATTTATTTTTTTTTTTGGTGGTAGTGTTTGTTTCCCCTCTTTGAGTTGTGCTGGTGGAGGGTTCTCAGATGTCTTTGTTATTATGGGTGTTGTTGGCTTCCTTGGGTTGTGATTTTCCTTCTAGTACTATCTTTAAAGCTGGGTTTCTGGCTATTGTTTAAATCTGTTTTGTCCTGGAATATCTTTTTTTCTCCATCAATTGTGAATGTAGGCATTGCTGAGTATAGTAGTCTTGGCTTGCATTCATGGTCTGTTAGTTTCTCCAGCACATCTTTCCAAGACCTGCTGGCTTTCATGGTTTCCATTTAAAAGCCAGGTGTAATTCTGATAGGTTTACCTTTAGATGCTTCTTGACCATTTTTCTTTGCAGCTCTTAATATTCTTTCTTTATTCTGTATGTTTTGTGTTTTGATTATCATATGGCAGGGGGATTTTTTTTT
>NW_004949153.1:1275118-1278247 GCF_000317375.1 Microtus ochrogaster | reverse complement strand
CGTGAACCATCACCGCCCGGCCTTGGTTCACCTTCTTATTTAGCTTCTTTAGGATCACAAATTATAGGCTCAATGTCCTTTATTTATGGCTAGAATCCATTTATTTAAAGGAGTTTTTTCACATCATGTTTAAGGGCCTCTATTATTTTCATGATGTTAGGTTTAATGTTGATTTCTTCTACTTCTTCTGGAATAGAGTGTTTAAGTCTTCTTGTTTTGTGTTCACTGGATTCTGGTGTTATCATGTTGCTTTTCAGGTTGTTGGAGGAATTCTTGCATTGGTGCCTGCCCTTTTCTTCCTTCAAATGTAGCCAGGAGAGTCTTGGCATCTTGGTCCAATCTTTGCTGTGACAGACTATCTGGGTGGATCTCAGTGCAGGAGCAGGAACTGTTCCTGGGCCAAGTACCTTGCAGACAATAGGGCAGGCTTGGGGGAGGCAGAGTCATGTGGAACAAAGAAGCCCTTACAGTAGGAGTCGGAGGAACCCTGTATTCCATTATTGGACTGTCTGGCAGGGTGGGCACACACTTACCCCTCTGGATGGATCTCCTCAGTGCTTGAGTGATAGGTCAGAGCTTTATCCATAGAACTTAGGAAGCTGATGCAGGAGGATTTCGAGGTTGAACCAAACCTGGTCCCTGATGTTATTTAAAATGCATCCTGAGTTAAACAGAGAGACCCTGTTTTGGAAACAATAACAACAACAGCAACCAAAAATAAACCAAACAAGCCTTCCACAGAAACAGAATATAAAAATCAAATTAAATGCCCAAAGTGGGGGCCAGAGTTTGAATCTGTACAACTGATTCCCAGTGCTATCTGTACAACTTCAGTATAGCTAGTTCACCTCACTCTCTACGGTGCAGCCCCAACATGTGTAAAATGGTACTGGTATCAAAATCATCTCTAATGACTGATGAGCCCGCTAGAAGTCAGTAGAGATAAGTGCAGAAAATGGATACAGGACCCAAAGTGTTGCCATAGATGTTTTGTTCTCATTCATCCATTTGAGACAGGATGTGGGGCTGTTTTCAGTGCTACCGAGTATTTCTCAAAGTTTGAGACAAAAGCTCCTTTCAAAAAGAAGATGGAAATATTGACTCAGTGTGTATCATGTGATTATTGCTTAGTAATGTCTTCGGTTAAGAAATAACTGACCTCTTCCTGGTCAAAAAAATCCTGTCCCACAAAACCAACACAAATATATAGTAAAAATAGAACATTAAAAAACCTTAACTTATCTTAAGATTAATGGGTTTACTTCTATACTATACTTTGTTATCTTAATATCATATTTATTCTATTCCCATGTGATTTCTTATTATATTTTGAAATCACAAAATTTCTTTCAATTGTTCTTTTGTTCAAGGTGAATTTAATTAATTTGAGTGTGTAGTATTTTTTTAAAAAGTTTTATAATCTTTCCAGTATTTTTAGTTATGTCAATTATGTTTTGATAGTTATGACACTGGATCTGTAAGTTAAATATTGTAGCATGAGTTTGGCCTGACACATTTTTCCAGTTAATGAGCATATGTCATTCTCTGTGTGTGTTTGTATATTATATATAATAAATATTAGATTATAAATATTTATTTTCTTTATGATATTCCAATTATTAGATAGTTCAATAAATATGTAAATCTATACATATAATTTATTCTAGCCTAATATATGTGGCAAAACTCCTGCACGAACCTTGAATTCATTTGAATGGTATCACCATTCCAAACAAAAATTTACACATTTTAACTAACCATTTTACATCTTTTGACTCCATATGGATTAGAATTGAAACATAACACTTTTGCCTAAATGTATATTTCTATTCAATATTTTATATAATTTTTAATTTCTTGAACTGAATCTATAAATATTAAACTATATTTTTATAACACATATGTTAATTAACTATCATAATTATTCAAATATTCTATGAAATTAAGTTTATTATGCAGCAGTTCTGAATGAAATATTGATTCTAATATGCAAATTCACACAATACTATATTCATTAAACTATCTCTAGATTTTTTTTCTTACTCTTCCTCATAAGGACAAAAGAGTAACAGTTTCTTTAGTTCCTAATTGGTGAATTGCTTTGATAGGTATGTTTTCTCTATGTTAGATTTACATCCCACAAATGCCTTAATTTTGGCTTGTAGCACTGCTCTTATTTTATTTCTCTTAGTTTCTCTCTGATAATTCTTGGTGTAGGTGCTGAAGAGATTAATCAGTGGTTAAGAGCACATGGTCTTGCAGAGCTCTTGAGTTTGGTTCCCAGAATGCGTATTGGGAAGCTCACATGTGCCTATAACCTCAGTCGTAGAGAACCTGATATCCACCTCTGGCATACACAAGTACTCATATACATATGGCACACCTTACCTTCACACAAACATAGAAAATGTCACAGACACAGACAATGAAACTGACACAGACATAGAAAATGTAAAACAAAAATAAATCTTAAAATATAAATTAGATATAGCATAAGTAGTTAGAGTTCAAAGTACATGACATTCAAAAACATCCATATTACTAAATGTCAAAAACGTGAGACAACAAGAATATTATGAAGAAAGATGAAAGTAGTATAGTGAAGTCATCTAGTCTTATTTTATCTATGCATATCTGATCTTTCCTGCCCATTGTTGTTACTTTTATGAAACTGGGAGTATTGACATTTAATAAGTATATACTGCTACTTCATCTTAATATTTTCCCTCTATCATCATGCCGTTACTTCATCTAATTATTTTTATTTGAAATTTATCTTAAGAATAGAGATACCACCTTGTTTTCAGAATCCATTTGCTTGATAAGTTAACATTTAGACTGTAATGCTCAGTTTGTAGACTCTCTGCCAGTGATGTGTTTTAAGATAGACCTGGAAAAATTCAAGTGTGTGTGTGTGTGTGTGTGTGTGTGTGTGTGTGTGTGATATCACATTAGAAAAAGAATATTAAGACAGTGAAAGAAGTCCAAGAAAAGAGATGGTACAAGAAGGGTAATGGAATCTGTGGAAAACACACAGAAAAAGAAGCTATAAGAAGAGAAGACGGGGTAAATAATACAGGGAGAGGAAAAATAAAGACAGCCAGTTGATGGAAAACAAATATTAACAAA
>NW_004949153.1:1271500-1274942 GCF_000317375.1 Microtus ochrogaster | reverse complement strand
ATAGTATTTTGCTTTTATTAACTATGCTTTTTTTCCAGGATACTTTATAATTTTTACCTAATTCTTGGATAACTGATAGCTGATTATCTACTTTTTTCATGACAATAGGAATTTGGAATTCACCTTTGCTTTCATCATGTAAAGATAATAATTTTCAAATATCAGAAAAAGACAAAATTAAATCATTTATAAAAACTTGTAGAAAAAAGAATTTTATATCACAAATTAAATGATAGAAAAATTAAAATTGGCTGAAACTAAAGCACACTGACACAAATAAAATGAGCACATTGAACTTTGTCCCCATTCATTGAATAAACCAGGTTAAAAACCTTGCAAACTCCTGAGCAGTGGAAGCTAAAATTGTTGTTCATAAAGAATATGTTCTACTGCATCAGAATTTATACCAGAACATTGTTTCAGGATGTAGTATGATTGCCAAAGAAACCAGGTGCAAGACCTGAAACCTAGTCCCACTCACAATTTGGACAGTATAAAGTCAGGCGATTGTCCAATCAATTGTGACTGATCACTTAACCAGTCATACTTATATCACATAATCTCTTGAATAGCAATTTTTGGAAGAAAGAACATAGACATTGTCTCTCTCCTCTGTATCTAGTCCAGTGCAACTCGGATTATTTGGCAAAAGTTTTGTGGCGATAACATTTTCATATAGAAAGCACGTTTTTGCATAATGTGAACCGTCCTAAGAAAATATCAATCCTTAAAATTAGATTGTAAGCCCACTCAAATTTTAAGTCAATAAGGTATAACAAGGTTACTACAAATTGTAACTGTCACCTAAATCGAGAGGAGATGTGGTAGTGATCTGTAGAAGATATATAAACAATCAAATTGTATCCTTGAACAGAAAATTAGCTAATTATTAAATGCTGTACACTGCTACTGCTGTGAATTCTGATGTGAACACAAATTCAGGCAATGACTACTCTATTAAATTTGTCACTTTGAAAAGACCAATTGTGAATCCCCTTTAATTTTATGTTGTATATATGTCACATTCATTTATGCTGTGGAACATTTGTTTAATGATGCAAAGATGTGTTGCATTCTTTTAAATTGCATTTGTTTAACTCTGTGAAACGATGTTACTTTAACTGCCTAAAACTCCTGGGGAGATGGGGAACAGTATCCCTTGATCAAAGATCATTGAGTGTGAAATAAGTGAAATAAGTGAGACATTGGAAGAAAAGAAAAGTATCAAAACTTGGCACCAACATTCAGAATGCACAAAAGTTTAAGTAGTTGGATTTAAGCATAGAATATTGGTCATAAAAGAAAGAGGGAGATTTTGGGAAAGGTAGATTGATGGTATGAAATAACATTTAGGTAGAAGTAAGGGTATTTAGCATTCTAACTATAACAATACATTGTACACTTTAAAAAAAAGGATAATTTCAAAAATTTTACCACAAGGAATATTTAAAACATTAAGGAGGTAGACATGTTTACCATGAATTTACAATTCTATAATAAATGTATTTATGAAAGCATCAGGTCAAACAATTGGATGAAAACTTGTATAATTTTCTGTACTTGTTAAGAAATAAAATATGCAAAGCACAAGTTGGACTTGATGTGTATAAAAAATAAGGACCATTGAATCCTCTAGAGCTGGAGTTTCCAGTGAGCTGCCTAGATGACTGGTTGAAAGAAAACTTGGATCATCCGTAGAGAAATACATAATTGTAACCTCCAGTGCCCTAACATCAATTTTATCTACATTAAATTACAAGTTTTGCAGGCTAAATTATTATTTCAGCTATTTTATATGGTTCTATTTACTACTGTATCTTTATTCTTTAACACTAAGATTGACATATGGCTCTGTATTTGACATATTTTTCTGGGAAAAAAACCTATTATATTAGTAGAGGAAATATAAATTTAGGAATGTCATGAGCAGGGAATTTTCAAAGGTAATAAAAATTTGTAGTAACTCTCTAATTCCAGCCTGTAAGTGTGGGTTGCCTAGTATATCTTTGTCTATTTTTCTTGTGTTTGTGTATTATATGCCCATGCATTTAAAAAGACAAGTATCACTGGCTGTTGGTGACACATGCCTTTAGTGCCAGCACTAGAGAGGCAGAGGCAGGCAGATGTCTGTGAATTTGAGGCTAGCCTCATCTACAAGAACTAGTTCCAGGACAGCCAGCACTTTAGTTAGACAGAAAAATCCTGTCTCAAAAAGAACAACAACAGACAAGTGGCGGAGTCCTGGTGGTGAACGCAGACGTGCTGCCTGCGGAGACCCCGTGCTGCACGCAGACGTGAAGGTCCAAGCCTGAATCAGTGAAGCCCACACTGAGAGTAGATCATCCCACTACAATTAAATCAAGTAGGTTCTTTGGTGGCTTGCCTGCAGAGCGGTAGGCCTTTTTTTGTTGAGGTCCCTGGCTAATGGGGAGCGTGGTCCTGTCCCAGAAGACCCTCCTGAGTGGTGAGAGTATTCTTGGCCCATGGCGGGATCCAGGAAATGAAGTGGGGGCATTCTGCAACCCCCTTCTCTCCTCGGTCATTCTGTGGGTGCTGCCACACTCTGCTGGGGCTGCTCTTCCTCTGCTGTGATTGTTCTCTCCCTGGCCCATCCCAGCTTAAGCCCAGGGGCTTTATTTCTTCTTGCTCCCTTCAGCGGGGCCACAGGATCACCCAGTTCAGCCTGTTTGGTGCTTGGGGCAGAAGGCAGCAGGAGTTTCTTTGTTTTGGTGGCTGGCCTGCAGAGTAGTAGGCCTATTGTTGGCGAGGTCCCTGGTGAAAGGGGAGCCTGATCCTGTTCCTGAAGACCCTTTAGAGTGGTGAGAGGGATCTTGACCCACATCGGGAGCCAGGAAACTGAGAGGGGCATTTTGTAAGCGGGGGCCCTGGCCAGCAGGGAAACCCGATCCTGTTTTAGAAGACTCATTAGATAACATCAGTAGGAAGAGATGGGCAGGTGCCAGTGCAAGAATTCACACAACAATCTGAAAAACAACATAAAAACACCAGAACCCAATGATCTTACAACAGAAGGACTTGAACACCCTAACACAGAAGAAATGGAAAAAATTGACTTTTTAAAAAGCAATAGAGTTCCTTAAACATCATGTAAAAAATGCCCTTATAGAAGTGGATGAGAAGTATAACAAAAAGTTTGAAGAAATGAGTAAATACGTAAATGATACCCTGGGAAACCAAGAAAAAACGATCAAACAGGTAATGGAAACAGTTCAAGAATTGAAAACTAAAATGGACGCAAGGGAGAAAACACAAACTGAGGACCAGCAGGCTATGGAAAATCTAGGTCAACGAGCAGAGTCTACAGAAAACAAGCATAATCAATAGAATACAAGAGATAGAAGAAAGAATCTCAGATTCTGAGGACACCATAGAGAAAATAAATGCACTGATCAAGGAAAACAGCAAAGCCAACAAATTCTCA
>NW_004949153.1:1264342-1265872 GCF_000317375.1 Microtus ochrogaster | reverse complement strand
TGTGGGAGCCTAGGCTGTTTGGATGTTCCCTTTACTAGACCTGGAAGGAGGTGGGAGGTCCTTGGACTTCCCACAGGGCAGGGAACCCTGTTTGCTCTTAAGGCTGATGAGAGAGGGGGAGTTGATTGAGGGTGGGGAGGGATACGGGAGGCGGTGGCAGAGTATAGATAGAAATCTTTAATAAATAAATAAATAAATTTTAATAAATAAATAAATAAAAGAAAAAAGTCCAAGAAAAGAAAGTGGGGTTTGATTGATCTTTGAGACATTTATTTTCTTTCCCATACCACCAATCATGGATTTTGATAGATAAACTGCTGTGACTGTGAGTGGCTACTTTTTGTATTTTCTTAGTAAAATATTTTCTTTGTAAAATATGCTTATATTTATTTTTAATTATGTGTGTGTCTGTGTATGACTATATGTATGAATGTCAGTGCCCACAGATTCCAGCAGAAGGTGCCAGATTCCCCTGGAATTCCCTATACCCAGGGCTAATTCTAAGCCATCTCTCCAGCCCCTGAAGTATCACTCTTCAATGTTAGGCTTATTTTTCATTCCACAATTATTAATAACTTGATAAACATTTACTGAAAATAATATATTAGAGATGGGAACCTACATACAAATTAGTGGCTGAACCACATATTAAAAAAATCATAGAATTAGTGAATTCGGCTAGCCAGTGTGGCACATGGATGAACATCCCCTCCCACTGCCCAGCAAAATCAAGGTATAGTAGACTAAGGAAGATTCCTGATGCCAATGGAATCCCCACATGCCCACACATACATGTGCATATGTGCCTCTATACATGTGTGTACACATAATATGTAAATTTATACCTACCCCAAAGCTATGAAAGATAAAGAAGTAAAACGAAATTAAATGCAAATACATCGAAGTATGAAAAAGTCAAGTGAAATTGACTAACCAAGTGCATGAGAGAAAATCAATTGCAAAACTTGAAATAAATAATATTGATAACAATAACTACAGCCTTCTCTTCCGATACCCAGAATATTTTTCTAGAGTCTTCTCCCATGACTTTGAGGAATTTTCAAGGTTAAAGTTGATCTGCAACATAGAAGTGGGGGCAGGGAAGCATTGAACCTATTCAGATAGCTATCAACTACCCACAGCCTCTGATTTCTGTAGATGCTGATGTACGAAGAATCTGGAAGTGTTTGCACTTTGACTTATGTACTTGACTTTTATAATGTTAGCTGTCCTAAAGTTCTATAAATATTAAAAACTAGAATTGAAAAAAAAACAACAACAAAGAGTATCATTCTTGAAAACTATCTCTTTTGTAATTGACTCCAATTTCTGCTGCTAGCAGAATACTGGTCTTTTATCTATGTAATAAAAATTTTTCAGTAAATATTTTATTTAAAGAACAATGTCCTCTTCTATTTTTAAATAAAAAAGAAAAGAAAACTGACACTTGATAAGAATCTATCTAGATTTTATGTTCATGTAGGGCCAAAGGGGTTAACTTTATTTTTTTATTCTTTTTTTCTTTTTTTT
>NW_004949153.1:1258342-1261477 GCF_000317375.1 Microtus ochrogaster | reverse complement strand
CCACAACTCTATGGCATTTCAAGGTTCCTGCCAGCAAGTAAGTTGCAGCATAAAGTTAAAACCTTTCCTTTTTTTTTTTGTTTAAACAGAAAAAGGGGAAATGATGGAGGAAGGTCATTGGTTAAAAAATAAAGAAATTGCTTGGCCCTAATAGCTTAGAACATAGGTAGGTAGAGTAAACAGAACAGAATGCTGGGAGGAAGAGGAAGTGAGGTAAGATTCCTTAGACAGACGCCATGCAGGTCTTTCCCGGGCAGATGCGATGCAGCCAGCCACCAGGTCAGACATGCTGAATCTTTCCTGGTAAGTGCACCTCGTGGTGCTATATAGATTATTAGAAATGGGTTAAGAGGCTGAAACTAATGGACCAGGCAGTGTTTAAAAGAATACAATTTGTGTTATTTCGGGGTATAAGCTAGCCAAGCGACCAGGAGCTGGGGTGGCAGGAACATAGCCCACAGCTCCTACAACAATGTGTTATATTTTTTATACTACATTTATTTAACTTTGTAAAGATGAGTTACATTTATTTTTCCTTTCATGCCTAAGACACCTGGCTGGTCTAACAAAAACCTGAGAAGCCAATAGCTTAGAAGTGGAGGGATAGGTGGGGCTGGTGGGGAAAAACAGATAGGAGGAGGAACCTAGGATCCAAAAGAGAGAAGAGAAAAGAGAAAGAGGGAGATTCCTGGAGCCAGCCAGCGAGGCAAACAGCAGTCAGTCAGCCACCAGCCAGCCAGATACAGACAAAAGCAGGATAGTGGAACATACAGAATGAAAGAAATATAAAAAGCCCTGAGGCAAAATGTAGTTGAAGAGAAATAGATTAAATTAATAAGCACTATGGGAGAAGCATAAAATAAGGCTGAGCATTAATAACTAATATTACATTGCCATTTGGGAACTGGTTGGTGGGCCAATATCAATGACCCATGATAGACTCATTATAGTTCATGTCTGGCTGAACATTTTCAGTGTACTAGAGAAATACTTTTTACTAACGATTGGTAAAATTTTGGAAATTTTCTGTCAAATTATATGAATATATGATCTCATTACATATACATGAAGACTTATGTCCAGTGATCCATATCATTATGAATTTCCTTTTTTCTTTAGATAACCTATCACGTTTTTTGTTTTACTTATGTTGCTGAAAATATTACTTATTAAAAATATGAACCAATGCTAATGGCTGCATACTGAATTCAAGTCTATATGTAGGTGAAATATCTAAGATTGATATATATTATACAAATTCCTTTAATACAGAAAATACAATAAAATAATTTTTGGCCATGCATTAGAAAATATGAAGAAGTAAATGGAAACAGGTATCACAGAAATATTTACTATGGGTAGAAGTTGTGACTCTCAGACTTATGGAAAAGTATAGTTGGGAAATATTAAAAACATAGAGGGTTTGCAAAGTGCCACAATGGTTATATGTGATAGCCAAGAATGAATTGATCTTCAGCCGATGATAAAGTATTTTGCAAAATCTCAATAATCCTGGTAAGAAACTATACATGAAAATGCTTGATGTTTCATTTCACTTCCAGGGTTTGCTCGCCTTAATTTTTGTTTTCTTTTATCGCCTTGTTTACCTCTTCTCCCCATCTCTTCTTTTTCACACATACATTACACACATACACACACACACACACACACATTGACAGTGGCTATAAATGAGTCATTTGATGAAGAAAATTTTAGAGCACTCCAACCATGGTGGCAGAAGGATACAGAAAATAGAACATATGGGTTAGAAACTAATAGTTAATAATTTATCTATAATTTCATATGATTTAAAAAGTACTGTAAGCATTTCAATTATTATCTGAAAATATCTAGAATTGTTCTCTGAAGTTTTACAAAACAAGAAATAAAAAGATCGAGATATTGCTTCCAATGATAGTAGTTCTAAATATTTAATGAGCACCTCCTTTCTTGTTTAACTTGTAAAACTAGAGCTTGAACCAACAGCACTGGCACATTAGTCATGTGTTATATCTTATTTCCTAGTTCTTTGTGGGAGTTTCCTTATGTAGGTCACACTGAAGATCCCTTGCCTCAACATCTTGTATGCAAGGAATAAAGGTGTGTGACAACAATCTCAGAATATTTCCTTTTGACACTTAAATATGAAAATTTTGTAAAAGTTAATTTTTATGTTCTCTGAAGGATACAAGAACTGCTAAGATTCATTAATAGACATTTGAATTGGGGTGGATATTATATATCATGAAAGCTAAAAGTTGTAGGGTGCAATTCTGTTTTCTGGTTATACTAAACAGGAAAACATATTTCTTCTATAGCACAAAGGCCTTATATGTATTCTCCAGAATGACTTTGGTACATATTTTTAAAAGAAATTATTTTCTGCTCAATTATGTACATAATAAAATTATTGTTTTGATGATAATCCAATAAATGTGGTCCATTTACTATAAATAAAATGCTCTAACATTTATAAATTTATAACATTTAACATTATAACAACATTTATAAATTTACAATGGCTTTAGATATTGGTATGACAACTAATTTCAAAAGGCTAAAGCAGAGCAGGTATATCTCATCTATATTTTGGAGACATTCTCTGGTAATATATGACTATACACCAGCAGCTATGGAACAGATGCTAATCAGTGAGTTCAATAAAACATCCAGCAGATCTCCAGAAAAGGCAGCAAATACATAAATTACATTTAACAGTTGTACAATTTGAGAGATTTAGGTATATGAATCTGTCATATTCCTGAGCAAATGAAGGGAGACAGAGCTGTGGTTGTGCCGTAATTTATTGACAGGTTTTACAGATAATTGAAATAGACTATTCTGTCTTTCTGTGAAATATGCCTTTTTCTCCAAGTAAGCTCAGAATTCAAATGATTCAGAGAAGTTTATTAAAAGTAAAATAAATGTCTTATCTTTACAATGTATGAGTTTTCTATTGAGGGTATGTGTTTGTATGTATGCCCTTTCTTTGACTGTTGGGAGCCAATTTCCTCCTAAAATTATTGCAGGAACCATCACTCTGGGGAGTCTACAGAGAACCCCACACCCATAATTGTGTTAGGAATTGTTCTATTGACAGAGCCTACCCCACACCCAAATTGGCTGATGGAGAGC
>NW_004949153.1:1255905-1256621 GCF_000317375.1 Microtus ochrogaster | reverse complement strand
CTCTCACTAGGGGATGGCGCGGGCCCCCCACGTGGCTCGCTGGAGACCATCCTTGCTGAGGTCACGCACGTGGCCTTAGTTGGCGGGGGAGGAGTTCGACCCCGACTGACCGGGAGAAAGAATTTTTGAGGAAAGGGGCCACAGCCCAGTGGTCCAGGAGGGTCATAAAAAAAAAATTCCAAAAAATTCAATGGTGGTCGCAGGAGGACAGCTCCCCGCCTCGGGACCACTCCCAAGGTAGTAATCAGCTAGTTCCTAAAACTCAGCAAGCTGATAATCACAAGGAAAAAACTCCCTGCTTATCGGGATTGTTATCAGGATTGCAGTCTGGTTTTGTGTTTGGCTAGTTCCTGGTGCAGGGTTGCTGAACACTGCTGGCCCTGGATTTTTGATTCTTCTCTTCCTGATGGAGGAGTCTGGATTTATCCAGGTTTTTAATACTAGGTATGATCCAGGGGTGGCTGTGCCAGTCTGCACTTCCAGCAATAAAGTTTTTCCTTTACCCATTTTCTTAAGCATAACTTGTTAACAATAATTTTTAATCTTGGTCATTTTTACAAGGATAAGGTAAAATCTCTTTGCTCAATTCAAAGGCAAAAACAATAATCTTTCCCAAAAGATCATTGCTACAGTTCACACACCTGTATTTTGCTAATGTTATAGCAAAAGATCCCTTAAAAGATTTTTTGCTAAATTTTACAAATGGCTCTTCTAAT
>NW_004949153.1:1254957-1255805 GCF_000317375.1 Microtus ochrogaster | reverse complement strand
GCAACTCATAAAAGTTGCAAGCAGATCCTGATGCAGATGGATCTGACATGATAACACCAAGCTGACCTTTGCTAAGGCAAGGTAGAAAGCCCTTGCAATACATAAAAAAAAAAAAAACCCGACCTATATATATCTGGGGTCGAGGATATGTTTATGCTTTTTTCACAGAAAGAAAATAAAATCTGGGCCTGATAAAGTCGTGGCTGCAGACGCCCTACAGAGGAGTTCCAGAGGCAATTGGAGAGAGGTCCTTGGTCCGCTCTTCCCTGCCCTGCAGAGTCACAGCTGCCACAGGAACCGCCACCGCCCACTCCGGTCTTCCCTGCCCCTACAGAGAGGAGTGCCTGATAACAGAACCTGCTACACCACTCTGCAGGGAATCATTCTGCCTCCAGAGTCCAGGGAGACCCACCTGACAATTGTTAGGATGTGCTTCAGATAGCTGAATCCAGCTCACCTCACCCAGGAATCCCACCTGCCCTGAAGCACAAATGCTGAGCTCCTTCTGCAGTTTAAACTCTGTTTGCTTTGGAGCTGAGATGCAGACTAAACATCTAACAGTTTTAACCTTTGGGACACAGAATTCATTTTAATTAAAACATTAACCCTTCTTCACTTAAGAAGGGGGAAGATTGGAGTTCCTGTCACTGTTGTTCAGAGACTGGAACTGGTAGTATTTGATAAAAACAATGTATGTCATTGTACTCTTACTACAATTGATCTAATGATATTTAGAACTGCTTATAGATATTGGAAAAGGTTTGACACACGCTGTGAAATGTGTGGGTTTAATGCATATGCTAAAAATTTTAGATTTTGATCCCTTTTACACTGCCCTAATTTTTGGC
>NW_004949153.1:1252042-1253771 GCF_000317375.1 Microtus ochrogaster | reverse complement strand
GTTACTGACCCTAGACGATGTAACCCGTCAAGGCAATTACATTTGACCTAATGATTATTATTGTCGTTTCCTGGAAGAAAACATAGGATAAAAATACCTGCAATATATTCTGACAAATGTAAATGACAAGAACATTTTATGTCACACAGGTAGAAGTGTCACATGGAGTCAAATTTACTGACAGATGTAAAGGATATTTTCTGACCTAGATTCTAAACTGTTTGGATATCATCTTGTTATTCAGATTGATAGTTTATTATCAGTGATTCAATCATTTTTAATTAAACTTATAATATTTTAATCAGTCTTTTACATTGTTGCCAAAAGCTATTCACAAATATTATTCATATTAACTATGGTACATTATTTTAAGATTATTTTGAATTGATTTTACAGGAAATAAACAGATTGTTCTTAATTTCTTTGAATTTTATGGGCCACATTTTTGTTGTTTAATAATAATTCATGGACAGCTATCTCTGAGTATTTCCATTTATTTTTTCTTCCTTTGATGTGATGAATAAACTTCTTCTAACCCTGTGGTCACAATTATAATTATATTAAAAACAAATCCTGAGAATAATTATAATGTCTTTTCTGTGCTTCTCAAACTTTAATGAGCATATACATCACCTGGAGCTATTGATAAAATACAGATTCTGATTCATGAGTATGATCTTTGACCTGAGATTTTCTATTTCTAATGAGCTCCATGTTGTGTTAATACTGCTGACTAGAGAACCAATGTTTGTATGCAAAGTCATTGACAGCCTGATGCTAAACTCTGCCTTTTGATTTTTAAATTTCCGTTAGGCTCTAGCATACACGTTCTGTTAATTTTTATTCTTTCTTTTAACCACTTTTTCTATTTTATATTCAGATTCAATATCTGCTGTCACAATTAAGTTGTTATTTTTTTCTTCATGGTCACACTTTTGCTAGACCCCAGCAATCTTCAAGTGGACTGGGATGGAATGAGTGTAGTAAACCAGATTGTATTGTATTTTCATTTCACCTATTTACAACGAACTGAAGTAAGCAATCTGCTGAACAAATGAATGTATAGCCTACCAAATTTTGACTGTGTATATGAGAAGATGCATATTGCTGGGTATTATTCTTGATGACTATCTGATGTGCTGGTAATAATAACATGCTGAACCAGACACATTAGAGTGAAATAGACATTTTGTATTATCCCAAAGACAGTCTGGAGGAATACTTGTTATTTTCCTTTTTCATTCACAGTGGTTGAGCACTACCTAGGTAGGATAAAAAAAAAAGCAAAAATAAAGAAGAAATAGATAGAGAAGGGAATCCCTCCCCTATGGCACATAGGACAGAATTTATTTAAAGGATAAATATCAAACTTTTTGACAGGAATGAAAGATATCAAAACTACTGGGCATAGAGAGAATGAATGCTTTTCTGACAGAAATCTCTACCAAGAGTGCTAAAGTAGCAAATGAACCACACAAAAGGATAAAATATCTGTGACTTTGGAGATTTATAATCTTTTCATCAACATTCTTTTTTTTCAATAATCCTAAATACTACACCACAAAATTGCCTCACAATTTCATGTATAAGGGAAAACATTTTATAATAAGAAAAAAAAGCAAATCAATTCATATTAAAAAAATTTAAGTAGTACTCTAATATGTATATATCCCATACTTTCTTCATCTGTTCTTCCATTGAAGGGCATCTAGGTTGTTTCCAGGTTCTG